>NC_141622.1:51247325-51507325 GCF_047967505.1 Dipteris shenzhenensis | reverse complement strand
ACAAGAGACTGATAAGAGTCGGATTGTATGTAGACTGAACTAAACAACATAAGAACAATAGAGAACTCATAAACTTGCAAAATGGATATTTTGTATTGTGCTTTAGCAGAGATAAACAACAACTCAACCTCAAAATGGGTTGTCACAGGACTTTTATAGCTGTCCACTGTTATAAGTTTGCAGTCAGTTATATTTTTTAGTAACAGCCCTTGTTATAAAACATCATACTATTGCATTAGCCCACTACTTATCATTTACAGAAAATGGTATTCACTACATGCTTAGTAACCGCCTTGTGCCATGGGACTGACTTATCCTAACCTATGCTGACCTTGGGTTATTGGCCACGTAGGTGGAGACTAAGTCTTCAACACCTAGCACTTCCGGTGGAGAGACTTTTTCTCAAAAAGTTGGAGACTCGAACCCTTTACTGGAAATAATCCTTTAGGTTAAGCCTGAAACTGTGTGTCACTACTGCGAGGTCAATTTTGGTACTCTGAGTGACAATAGGGTCAGCTATGTGCTGGTCTTCCTCTGTGTCACGTTGCTCTGCATCTGTACTTTCTGCTACTTCTGTGGTCTTAGGTAGACTAGCACACCATGATTGAGTTGGGTCGTGCAGAGCATTAGCTTGTGCAAGTAATACTGTCATCTTCGGTTCTACCTGGGTAGATTGATGAACCTCTTCTACTTGCATTTTAGGAGGTGCTGGGATGTTAGCTGGTTCTTCTGGAAGGGAAAAATTCTGCTCAAATGGCATTTGTATGTGAGTTCCTACCTTTACTCTTGCTTTGAGATCTTTGAGCTCGTGTGCCATAGCCTCATATGCGTAGGTAGCTGAAGCAAATGCTTGATGTGGGCATGTAGCGATTGCAAAAAGCCTGCTTTTAAGATTGTCCCAGGCTTCTTGTGAAGCTTTGCTGAGCTGATTCTTCATTTCAGTGACATCGGATGTTGTCATAAACACACCGTCGACTTGTGCTGCCATTTCCTTGAGTTGGATTTCAACATTTTCAAGTGCACAGATGCGGTCTTTGAGAAGTGTATTCTCAATCTGTAATTCTCTCTGATCAGCGCCCATTTTGTCAAGTTGAATAAAAAACTCATCCTTCATTTCTTGCAGCCATGTTTTGATAGTGAGCATGCATTCTTGTTGTACTTTGACCTGCCCTGTCAATTTTGCTATGTATTTGTTTTGCTGTTCCTTAGAGTTGTTGTACTCTTTAGCCATCTTGGCAAGCTCTGCATGTGCACTAGCCAGCTCCTGCTCAAGTTCAGTCTGTTTAAGAAGTAAACTATTTGTTGCCTCTTTCTCTCTCTGTAATTCCTGCACTTGCTTTTGCAATTCCCGATTCTTTTTTCTTTGCTGATTACAGTAGTCTTTCAATGTCATTAATGCATGGTCGAATTCCAATGTTGACACATCCTCATGTGTTCTCTTTGCCAGTGCATTTGATAGTGGGGTCTCCGAAAGAACAGTCAGTTTGCGTAGTGGGGAGAAACCCCCTACCAGGCTATGTGGATGAGAGTTGAGTAGGATCCTTAGGAGGTCATCTTTAGGCTGCACCCATGTCTGTTTCGCAACTGTCTTTGCTCTTGGATTTAGCTTAATCTTACTTGTTGTTGGCTTTTGTGATTTGCTTGGGAGCTCTGCTTCTTTGGCAATGGGCGTATCCCATAACGATTCGGCGAGTGATGTGCCATACACCGCTTGCATGCTCTCTTCATGCGAATAGTTGGCTGCCTCCAAATTTTTTTCCAAGGCATCTTTTTTTGGATCCGGGCTGTGCCTGCCCTCTTGCTTTGTATCTAGGCTATGTCGCATTTTTGTTCTTTGCTCCCGATATTGGATACTCACATGAGGCTTCTCAGTAAACCCTGTGCTGCGAACTCAAATAGAGCGGTGATGATGGGTGAAATCTTCGAGTGTGCATTTGTTGATGTTAAGTCCTTCTTCACAATCTTGCTCATGACCCTGGAATGCAGGATATGAGCCCAACTGATATGATTCTGGTCCCCTTTTCTGCTGCTTTGAGCAAGGTATATGAGTCACAGCTCATGGTATTGGTTTTAACCAGCATTTGCATTCTTTCCAAATACCAGATTAATTGCTGCCTCCTCCCACCACTGTCTTGGACATTACTAACAATAAAATACTTTTTGGCCGTCTCAGGTGGAAGGAACTCTTGTTGCATCTCTTGATCAATATCTTTTTGATATGTTACCTCCTCCCTTATCAATGGTAATTGAAAGACTTCATCAATGACTTCGGGGGTAACCATCAAGGTTTCTGTCCACTTATCTCTCGTTTTTTGGAAATGCTCGTACTGTTTGAGTGCATCGGGTGAGGATTTCCAAGCTGCCCAGGGTAGTGTCACATAGGTTAGCTATTCGATCTTCTTCAGCCACTTGTGGTTCTGCTGCACGTCGAGAGAGACTTTGAATCTGGGGAAGGTAGTTGTAATGATCTGCTTCTTCAGTGCTGTGGTTGTGGCATCTCATAGTCACTTTCTGTATCTTCGTTCGCTTCCGCCATGACGATTTTCTCTACAGCAGGGCTTTCGCGTGGGCTCTTGCATGCGAGGGTCATCGGCTTCTTCCTGGGAGCCATGTCTGAGTCAAGGAGGGCGATTGAGATGAGGAGGTCGAGGGATGGCTGTTGAGGCTGAGAAGAGGGAGGGGTTGTGGGGCCGGATTTTTGTTTTGGTGCCATATGTACCAGTTCGTGTGGCGTAGAGCTTGCGAGAACTGGCATTTTCTGGCTGATGTTTGTGGAGTCGGAAGAGGGGCAGACGCGAGTCGAACCTCGTATGTGTCAAGCAGGTGTGACTCGTTGCCTTAGTGTCAAACGGTCTTTGGTCGAGGACAAATTGTGGCGGAGTGCCTGCGCACGTGAGTCGGATAAATCTGACTGAGCCAGATGTCCTGTCGAACACCTGTCGGGGACTGCGCCCATCCTAGTTGGATGCGCGTCGGATACTAGTTGGACTGCATGGTCCAGGGAGTCTATCAGACTCCAATCGGATTGCCGCTTCGATCACATATAGTTTTTGTGTATGTTCCAGCTCTCCTGTGATGACATTATAATTAATCCCTTGTTTTCCAAGATAAAATAAAATTACTTGAGTAGATATTTTGCTGCTTGTAGTTGGTTTGAGTGTCCTGCTGGGCGGGCTACCGTTTAATGTCGAAGCTGTTTTGTCAGGGTGGTGGAGAGATGTCTGATGTTGCTGTTGATGTTATAGTACTCTTTGTTACTGTTGCTTTGCTTAGTGCTCTTTAGTTTGCTGCTCTTGCTTTCTTCCATCTGTCGGTGTGTAGAATAATATTGGTATTTCATTATTTTCTTCATTCATCACTAGAGATAGTTCTACTTTGATTTGCTATAGACTAAACATATGTAATCTCTTAAATATTTGTAAATGACATTCTTCTACAGGTCCTTGGCTATGTGATATACATAGCGTTTGTACTTTGGAGATGCTTGGTACTTAGGTAGCCTAAAATGTTGAAACAGAGTGAAAATATTTTGTTCTATTTATAGAATCATGCAGAGAAACTGTATTTATTTTTGCCTCTGTTGTAGGGTCTTCAATGTATGGTTTCAGCCTGAAGCCATTTATTGGTTTGTCAAATGGATTACCATGGAGATCTGAGAGAAGATGCCTCAAGTATTCTAAATGGACCAGCTTGAATTTTCCTGGCATTTTTTACCAGTTTGGCTCCTCCTCAATTTGTACCATGAACAAATTTGCATTTGGAAGTTCATCTGGTATACCTATCGAAGGCTCTCTCGACTGCAGCCTACTCAGATAATCTACAATTGCATGCTGCTTCCCTGAAAGACCCCGTATTGACTTGTAGAGGCAACTATTGCTTGCTTTTGGTGTCCACATTACTTCAGGAGCTTGGAATCACCTTCATTCTTGAATCTGGGATCATTTCATTGGATTTCTGACTCACTGTCTCAGTTTCTGCATTTTTTGCCCGGGTGTTGGAACTCAAGTTTGGAGCAACCATTTGCAGATCTGTCAGTTCCGGTGGACTCAGGAGGTCCTAAAACTTCTATGTTGCTCATCATTCGCACTCCGGTGGAGTTTACAAATAGCTCTGTTTCCAAAAACGTTTTTCAGTCCGTGTGTTGGACCCAGTGATTGAGACCACGGTTTCCAAAACCGTCTATCCCATTGCATTCCGGACGCCCAAAAACCCCTTCTTGTCAGTTCTTGCGCGATTCGGTGGAGGATATTCAGAGTTATAGATCTCTGTGTATTCGATTTCGTCTCTCTGTTATGCATTTTTCATTCTAAGGTTTTGAAACCTTAGATTTATGCCACATGGCAGTGGATAAGTGTTGACTCCCATTTCTCACTCATCGGTTGGGATTTTGGAGTTCTGGCAGAAGAGAGATATTTGCAGATTTTCTTGCTGATTCTGATTATGCAATGGCGCCCATGTTTTGAGGCATCTCAGGTTCTATTTTCAATAGCACTCATTACCATGGGACTATGATTTCTTGAGCATACCTTATGCAGATCACTTTGGTTGCAGTTTGAGCAGTGTGCGCTCATTCTGGTGTGCATTGGATTGCAGTGGATGATTTATAGGCCATTTGGATGCATTGCGGTCCTTATTGGATGCGCTGATATGCCCAAATTGCCTTGTGGGATGCTATTTTTTATGGACGCTTTGCACATGGATGCTATTTTATGTTGAGGGACAGCTTTGACACATTGTAGGTGATGCACTGATAGTGCTATGCTCTCTTGGATGAGATATTATTGATGCATATGCCAGTGGACAGTGTTTATGCTTGAGTCATTTGGCACTTATTGGCATTTTCTTTTGGGCCAGATTTGCTCATATGGATGCATAGTATATGCACATGAGTCAGATGCTTTGAGCTTTGAGTTTTGGTGATATTTCACTCTATTGTGGCATACACATTTGGGTGCACCTGGTATTTGGTGTGATTCTCTCTTGAGGCACTAGCATTTGGGATTTTGCTTTATTTGCATCATGGCATCCTCTTCCATGTCTGAAAAGGAGTTTTTCAACATTAAAAAGTTTGATGGGACAAACTTTTCTTTGTGGAAAGAACAAATAAGGGATGTGCTTATTCAAAAGAAGCAGATTAAACCCTTGGCAGGGATTGAAGCTAAGCTTGCAAATATGTCTGAGGATGATTGGAATGAGTTGGATGCATTAGCAAAGTCTACTATTAGACTTCATCTTGCAGAGTCAGTTTATTTCACAGTAGTAAATGAGCAGACTACTGAAGATTTGTGGAAGAAACTGTGTGCCACTTATGAGAAGGAAACTGCCTCTAATAAAGTTTACCTCATGAAGAGGTTGTTTGAGCTGCAGATGAAGGAAGGGGTCTCCATTGCTTCTCACTTGAATGAATTCAATATTATTTTCAGCCAGCTTCAGGCTCAGAAGATGAATTTTGATGCGGAGACTAAGGCAATATTTCTCTTATGTTCATTGCCATCCTCATGGGATACCTTCCGTACAGTTGTCAGTAACTCTGCACCTGGTGGAGTACTAAAATTTGATGATGTTGTGGGTAGCTTGTTGGCCGAGGAGATTAGACGGAAGTCTATGGATGGCAACAAGCAGGATGCAGCCTTAAATGTGCAAAGGGGCAGATCAAAGTTCAGGGGGAAGTCCCAAGAAAGAGGAAAGTCTCGTAGCAAATCCAGGGCACGGAACATTGAGTGTTACCATTGTGGCAAGAAGGGCCATATGAAAAAGGATTGCTACAAGCTGAAAAGAGAGCAAAAGGATAAGAAAAAGAATGCAAATTGGGGTGCAAATCAAAAGGAAGAGAGTCCAAGGGAGGACAAAGGAAAAGTGAAGATCGAGGAGATCAATGCAGTCACACATGATAGTGACAATGACGTTCTCTTCATGTCTAGTTTATCTGCAGAGTTGCTTGCCACTTCAGATGATGCATATTCCCAGGATTGGATTTTGGATTCTGGTGCTTCTTTCCATGTTACTCCCCATAGGGAATGGTTCTCCACTTATGACAGTGGAAAGACAGGTTGTGTGCATCTTGTAAATGACTATGCATGTGACATAGTGGGAGTAGGTGACATAAAGTTTTCTTTTGCAAATGGGTCTGCATTTGTTTTGAAACATGTGAGACATGTGCCTAAGCTAACCAAGAGTCTTATTTCAGTGGGTCAGCTAGATGATGCTGGTTTTCACACCACTTTTGGCTTTCAGAGTTGGAAAATTCAGAAGGGCTCTATGCTTTTGGCCAGGGGTGCCAAGTGTGGGACTTTGTATCCCTTACATGTATTAGGGGTATTTGATCATGTTGTTGCAATAACCGAGCAGCCAAGCACTTCTTTGTGGCATTGCAGGTTGGGGCACATGAGCCAAAATGGAATGAAACTCTTATGCCGTTTGGGTTATGTACCGCATTTGAGTTTCTATGATTTTGAATTTTGTGAGCATTGTCTCTATGGGAAGCAGACTAAATCAGCCCATAAAAGAAGGGGAAAGAAAGAGTTTGAAAAGCTTGATTTGGTGCATTCAGACGTATGTGGTCCCATGCCTACACGGTCATTAGGCGGGGCTGAATACTATGTGATATTCATTGATGATGCAACTAGGAAAGTGTGGGCTTATGCTATAGCTCGGAAGAGTGATGTGTTCCAGGTATTTCAGAAATGGCTGGACTTGGTTGAGAATCAGTCAGGTAGAACGCTTAAATGCCTACGCACTGACAATGGTAGAGAGTATCTCTCTCATGACTTTCAGCATTTCTGTGATACACGTGGGATTAAGAGGGAGCTCACATCCCCTCATACTCTAGAGCAAAATCCAGTTGCAAAAAAGATGAATCGTACCATTCAAGAAAGGTTGCAATGCATGCTTTCCAATGCAAGTCTTTCTGGTGGTTTTTGGGCTGAGGCAATGAAGACTGCAGTGCATGTGATCAATAGATCACCTAGCAAGAGTTTGGATGGTGGTATTCCTGAAGAGGCATGGAGTGGCAAGAAGCCCTCTTACTCTCATTTGCGTATATATGGGTGTGAGGCATATGCACATGTGCCAAAAGAGCTTCGAAAGAAGCTAGATCCTAAGTCTAGGAAATGCATCTTTCTGGGTTATGGTGAAAGTGGAGAGATGGGCTATCGTCTCTGGGATCCAGAAGCAAAGAAGATCATACGCAGCCATGATGTGGTCTTCAATGAGAAGAAGATGCATAAGGCACCCATGAGGGATGTGGAAATGAGGAGAATCACTTTCCAAGATGTGAATCCACCTGCATATGTTGATAGACAGCAAGCTGTCCATGCACCAAATGTGCAAGAAATGGTACAACCAAGTACTCCCACAGGTATACAATCAAGGGTAGATGATGGATCATCTATTGGTGGAAATGATGAGCCAAATGTGGCTGATATGCAGGTGGGATAGCAAGCTGAAATGCCCTTGAGAAGATCATCTAGAGTGTCTAGACCACCTGATAGGTTTGTTCCAGGGGTAGACTATGTGATGCTTACTGATTGCGGGGAGCCTTCTTGCTACAGAGAGGCTATGATGCATGAGGATCAACGCAAGTGAGAGTAAGCTATGCAATCAGAGATGAGTTCACTTATGAAGAATAAGACTTGGGACTTGGTTTCTTTGCCACATGGAAAGAAAGCATTGCCATGTAAATGGGTCTACAAAATGAAGGTCACAGGTGATGATGTGCCTAGGTACAAGGCCCGTTTGGTTGCTAAAGGGTTCAAGCAAGAGAAGGGTGTGGACTTTGATGAGATATTCTCTCCTGTTGTGAAGATGACCACACTTAGATGCATGCTTGGACTAGTGGCATCAGAGGATATGGAGCTTATGCAAATGGATGTCAAGACAGCTTTCTTGCATGGGGATTTGCATGAGGAAATTTACATGGTGCAGCCGGAAGGCTTTGAAGAAAAGGGCAAAGAGCATTTAGTTTGCAAACTGAAGAAGAGTCTCTATGGTCTTAAGCAAGCACCTAGAGAATGGTATTAGAAGTTTGATGCTTTCATTCGGTCCCAGGGTTCTAGAAGGAGTGAAATTGATCACTGCCTCTACACTAAAAGGGCTAAGGATAATAGCCTGATAATCCTGGCACTATATGTGGATGATATGCTATTGGCTAGCAAGAATACTTATGAGCTAGATGCATTAAAGGCCAAGTTGCATGAGGCCTTTGATATGAAGGATTTGGGACTTGCAGGTCATATTCTTGGTACGCGCATCACGCGTGATCGGAGTAGGAAACTCCTTTGGCTTTCACAAAAAGAGTATGTTACAAAAGTATTGCAGCGTTTCAATATGGAGGGGGGGAAGGCAGTGAGTACTCCATTGCCTCCATATGTGAAACTGAGTCATACAGATAGTCCCAAATCAGAAGAGGAGAGGGCCATGATGGCTAAGGTTCCTTATGCATCAGCGGTTGGGAGTCTTATGTATGCTATGATAGCTACTAGACCAGACATTGCATTTGCAGTGGGAGTTGTTAGTAGGTATATGGCTAATCCAGGAAAGAGGCATTGGGAGGCAGTTAAGTGCATCATGAGGTACATGAAGGGTACCAAGGAGATGTGCATTTGCTTTGGTAAAGGAGACATGCGTGTACTTGGGTACACAGATTCAGACTATGCAGGGCATGTGGATAGTAGGAGATCCACTTCTGGTTATGTGTTCACCTTTGCAGGTGGTGTAGTGTCGTGGATGTCTCGTGCACAGAAGTGCATTGCTTTGTCTACCACAGAGGCTGAGTATGTTGCAGCCAGAGAGGGTTGCAAGGAGGCTATATGGCTTGATCGGCTAGTGGGAGATTTGGGGATTCATACAGGTGTACCGACATTGCATAGTGATTCCATGAGTGCTATTCAGCTAGCACAGAATCCGGTCTTTCATGCAAAGACCAAACACATTGAGGTCAGGTACCATTTCATTAGGGAGGTACTTGAGGACAAGCACATAGAGCTTGTCAAGGTTCATACAGATGATAACCCTGCAGATATGCTGACGAAGAGTCTACCTAGTCAGCGGTTTGAGTATTGTCATGTATTGATAGGCATTGGATAGTATGCTCACTGGTTGTTCTCCCTTAAAGGCACATTGTCCTTTAAGTGGGAGGTTGTGGGGGTTAAAGGTCACTGTGCCTTCACCCCAGTTATGTACAATACTCAAACACATATATAAATGAATGAAAAAGAAGATTAGGGTGGTTCTGCACCCACCAAAACTTGTGTGGCTCTCTGTCTCTCTCTCTCCTTCTTCCGTTCTTGCTTCCGTTGAGAGCACTCTCATCGGGGAGGAAGGTGAAGAAGCTGAGATCAGACAGAGGTGGAGAGTTCACATCGACTGAATTCGAAAGTTACTGCAAAAGTCACAGAATCAAGAGGTAGAAACCCCCGCCACATACATCACAACAAAATGGAGTAGCAGAACGCAAGATGCACGTCATCTGTGAAATGGGCCAGAGTATGATGAAAGGGAAAGATTTGCCAAAGACTTTCAGGGCTGAAGCATGTAACACTATAGTTTACATCCTCAATCGTAGCTACACGAAGGCTGTGAACGGGATGACTCCACTGCAAGCCTTTTCTGGTAAGAAACTTTCAGCTGCACATTTCAGAGTTTTTGGATGTGATTGTTTTGTGCATGTCCCTGATGCTACCAGGACCAAATGGGAACCGAAGAGCCGGAAGTGTATTTTCTTGGGCTACAGTGAAGAGGCGAAGGGTTACCATCTCTATAACCCTGTTACCAAGAAGGTAATCATAAGTCGTGATGTGGTCTTCTCAGAACAACCGCATCAATTGGAGGATGCTTCCTTCCTAGACAACCAGGACCAGGATATCCATCCAGTACCGCCACCAACAGGAGACCAAACTCCTCCATCGGTGCTTGGGAGGATTCAAGACAAAGAAGATGAAGAAGAGCCTACAGAACCACAATGGCAATGGCCATTCCCAAAGTGGGTAAAGTAGCTTTTGAATGGCAGAGAACCTCCAGCAATTGAGGAGGAACCATCCGAACACCGCCAGTCCAAGAGATTAGAGGAGCAAAGAAGGGTGCATGACCACTTGGTCAACTATGCTTTGATGACAGAAGTGATCCGTGCTGATGAACCCAATGTCTTGAAGAGGCACAAGGCGATGATAGGTGGATGGAGGCTATGCAGTTGGAGTATGGCTCCATAATGAAGAACAACACTTGGGACCTTGTGGATCGACCACCAAAGTGCAAGGTAATCGGAACCAAATGGGTGTACAAGATCAAGTACAAGTCTGACGGCACGTTGGATAAGTACAAGGCTCAGCTCGTGGCAAAAGGATTTGCACAGGTACATGGTTTTGATTATCAAGATACTTTTGCTCCCACAGCTCGACTAACCACAATTCGTAGTGTTTTGGCTTTAGCTGCCCAGGGAAGTTGGCCCGTGTTTTAGATGGATGTGAAATCCGCCTTTCTGAATGGAGATCTCAAGGAGGAGGTATACATGGAACAAGCACTAGGTTTTGAGATCCCCGGTTCAGAAGGTAAAGTCTGCAAACTAAAGAAGGCACTTTACGGGCTGAAACAGGCCCCACGAGCATGGTACCAGCGAATGGATGCCTACTTTCTACAAAACGGGTTCAGGAGGAGCCCATCTGATGCAAATTTGTATATCTTTAGAGAAGGAGGCATGTATATGATCGTGGTCCTTTATGTGGACAACCTTGTCATAACAGGGAACCATGAAGAGAAGATCTCGCAGACGAAGCATTTGCTAGGAAGAGAGTTTGAAATGACAGACCTTGGACTAATGCATTTCTGTTTGGGGATTGAAGTTTGGCGGGAGCTGAAACAGATCTTCATTTCATAGCTGAAATATGCTGGAGAGATACTGAACGCATTTGGCATGGTTGAGTGCAAAACAGTTGGTACCCCTATGGAGGTTGACACGAAGCTCTCAAGCGAGGATTCATCACGGCCGGACATCAGCTTTGCGACTGGTGTACTAAGCAGGTTTCCCAATAAGCCCCGAGAGAACCATTGGAGGGTAGGGATGCGGGTGTTCAAATACATCAAAGGCACACTTGATTATGGCATCACCTATACCAAGGGCAACATCTTGACCGGATTTTGTGACTCGGATTGGGCAGGAGATGTGGACAGTAGGAGATCAGTGACAGGGTACTATTTCTCACTTGGATCTGGAGTTGTGTAATGGGTCAGCAAGAAGCAACCCACTGTTGCTCTTTCTTCTACCGAGGCCCAGTACAAATCTGCACGCTTTGCTTCTTGTGAGGCAGTGTGGTTGAGGAGGATTTTAGGGGACATGGGTGCAGGGCAGAACAAGCCTACACAATTATCATGTGACAATCAGAGTTGCATGGTGATTGGAAAGAACCCGGTGTTCCACACTCGCACAAAACACATTGAGATTCAATATCACTTTGTACACGAGCTGATCATGGATGGAGAGGTCGACTTGGTGTACTGTTGGACTATAGATAATGCTGCGGACATCTTCATGAAGGCTCTTGGAAGAGACTTGCTGGAGAGGCATCTTCATCGACTTGGCATTGGGCCGAAAAAGTAAGTTCACTTATGGGTGGACATTGAGGGGGGGTGTTAGATATCAATGCTCCACTCTCGTGTAACTACGCGGGAACCAGCTAACTCTACTTGTAAGACCCCCATATGAGGAGAAGGCATTTGAGTAGCTCGGTTATCCGGTAGGTCCTAGTTTGGACACTAGATGGGGCCCATGTGTGGCCTGATGGCTGGACGGCTTCAGATAGAGTTGGCACACCGCCAACTAGGCTACATGCAAGTGAGGAAGGCATCCCTTGACTGATCGCACTGAGGGTAGATGGAGCATTTCTTGAGGCAGCCCACTCTCGGGTTATGGGGCCTGTTTGGAGCCTCAGATGATCCCGGACGGCTGTGGGCTGAACAGTGACCATAGGTCAGTTGCTCTGTTTTGTGCACCGGTTCTATCGTATGGTCGGTGGCCTTTTTTGGGACCGACCCCCAGTCGACCGTTTTGAGCGGACTGGGTCGGCCACCCAATTGAGCCTAACCGACTACAACTAGTGGCTATATAAGAGCAAGCCCATGAAGCCCATTTCATCACTGGCTACAGCAACCTTGATTCCTTAGCATTCAGCCTCCATCTTCTATTGTTTCCCGTATGCCATCGAAGCTTCTTTTATAGGAGCGCACGACTGGGAGGCAGCGCCATCTATTGTATCAATTCTACAGTAATCAAATTTTTCTTGTTTTCTCTCTTGAGCACAGACGTTGTATTATTTTCTTACATAATCTTCAATGTTAGATGCTATTTGTTGACCAAGTAAATTAAAGCCTGGTGGTCAACATGAAAATGTACTTTGTTAGCCAAAAGATAATGTCTGAATTTATTCAAAGCATACACCATACCAAGCGCTTCTGTTTCTATTGTTGCATAGTTCTTTTCATGTTTTGTCAGGATTCTGCTTGCATAATATATAGGTCGGAACCACTTAGGTGATTGTTATTGCATGAGGACTGCTCCCACTGCTAAATCCGATGCATCCACAAATACTTCAAAAGGGAGAGACCAATTAGGGGCCTGTAACTTGTAATATAGGAGCAACCATTAATATTTTCTTGAGAATGTTGAAAGCTTGTTCTTGAAGAGTGTCCTAGATGAATGGTTCACTATCTGGTGTGAGCTTAGTAAGAGGATAATAGATATTAGCAAGGTATCTCAGAAATCTGTAGTGCCATTTTATTTGGCCAATGAATCTCTGTAGTTGCTTGACATTTTTGGGAGCCTTAGCATTTTGGATTATTGAGACCTTGTCAGGGTCAATCTCCATGCTTTCTTGTGAGATAATATGTCCCAGGAGAATACCTCTACTGATAGCAAAAGCACATTTTGCTAGGTTTAAGCTCACACCAGCAAATTTGCATTTAGAAATGCATAATGACAAGTGATGCAAATGATCTATCCTTTTTCCAAATACTGAGAAGTCATCCAGAAATACCTTCATGAATGAGGTCAGGTACTCTGCAAATACCTCTTGTATATATTTTTGGAAAGTGGGTGGTGCATTTTTCAATCCAAAGGTCATGACATTGGATGCAAATACACCCCATTTTGTTACAAATCCACCCCATTTTGTTACAATTTTATCTTTGTCTTCTGGAGCCATTCTGATCTAGTTATACCCATTGAAACCATCTAAAAAACTGTAAATCTCCTGACCAGGCACAGCATCAAGCAATGAATCACAAAATGGAAAAGGGAATGGATCAGTGATGGTTGCTGCATTCAACTTTTTGTAATCAATGCATATTCTCAATTTCCCATTTTTCTTTGGAACAATAACAATTGGGGATAACCATGTCACATGTGTTAGTGGATATATGAAACCAACCCTTAGCAACTTATCAATTTCCTCCTTTACCAACTTGGGATAATTTGGATTCATTCTATATCTCCCTTGAATGATTGGTACTGCATCTTGTTTTAGATTTATTCTATGTTGACAGAATGATGGATCTACCCCCTTCATATCAGTGTGATGCCATGCAAAAATGTCTTTGTACTATTCTAATAACTTTTTGAGAGCCACTTTGAATGGTGGGGGAAGATTTGTACTTACCATGACTATTTGTGGGTTGTCCTCGTCCCCCAAATTCATTTCTTCCAAGTCATTTTGTCTTACCCTCGCAATCCTTTGCATTTGCTCTTCAAACTGAATTTTTGCCTCTTGAATTGCTTGTTCTGGTGATGTAGAAGCAAGAGATATTTCTGCATCACTGTTGTATGCATTTATAGCCATTTTTGTAGATTCTCCTGTCAGAAGCTTTTTTGACTATGTTCCAATTCTGTTCTATCCAGTAGCAACTAGAAGTGTGTTAGACTGCTATTTTTGTCCATCCAGGTCAAAATATTGATCAATAATTTTCACAACATCAATTTCAAAAATAGGGACGATAGTGGGGTTCCTTTTGAGAAAATTTTTTTCCTCATCTTCATCAATATCAAAAATCATATTGATGCCTTCTGCTTCTATTAGCTGTGTTTCTCTAGGAAAACTTTTTGTAGAAGATAAGTTAACTTTGGTTTTCTTTTTTCCCTTCCTGACAGTGATTCTCTCTAAGCCCCAATCTTGCTTGACTTTGGCAGCTCTCAACCATGGCCTACCCAAGAGCATGTTGTAAGCAGAATCTTTCTCCTCCATTCTAAGTACCATAAATGTAAGTGTGAAGGTCATTCCCATGATTTTAATTTCTTGCCCTCTCAAGATTCCAAGAGGTTGGATTCTTCTTTGGTCAGCCATCCTCGCTTAATGGTGTTGGAACCAGCTCATTACAGCAAATTTTTTTAAATATATCCTCTGATAGGATATTCACGCCTAAACCTCCATCAACTAAAACTTTTGGAATTTTCTACCTCTTGTATAGTACATTAATGAGTGGTACTTGATAGTCCACATCTTTAATTGTAGATGTATAAATGTTTGGAGTTTCTTCTTTATCATCACTTGCTTTATTGTCTTTGCATGTATCTAACTCTTGTGTGAGAAATCCCTTGCAAATTTGATGTTTGAAGGCTAGGACCAAGTTCAATAACTGGTCAAGAGTGATTTGAACTTGTGATTCCATAAGCTTTTGGTAAAAGAGTGTATGGTCCTCTTGTTTTGTATTGAAGCCTTCTTTCTGCTCATTGTCCGTCGTCATCACAGGCATCTGACTTTTTTCTATTGTGATGGAATGTAGCGCATCTTGTGGTCCTGCTTTTATATCTTTGCTTTCCCTTTCTGATATTTCTGACCCTGTTTTGCCTAAAGATTCCATATGCTATTTTGCAGATGTGCCTTGTTCTGAGGAAGCTATTTTTGTGTAGTTTCTCTCTATTACAATCTATTCTGAGGTCTTTTGACTGCTTTGAGGAGCTTGAGTCTGGCTGCCCTCTTTGGATTGTAGTGCAGACGTACTGCTATCGGATTTGTTTATATTGACTGATGCCCTTGCCTTTGTTAATGTGATGCTCTCTTTTGACATCCTGTGAAGCATTGTTGGCAAGTACTTCTTGCAATGCTTTGTTTCTGGTCTCATTTTGATTAGGCCGATTCATTGCCTTGGCATTATCTCTTTGTGTTTGTCCAAATCCTTGTATTGGCTTTGTATTTTGTGACCTTGTAATTGCTAGTGCATGAGTAGTATTCGGACTTTACTGATTGTTGTAACTGTTATCCGGATTATGAGGAGTGATATATACCATATTCACTCCGAGAGGTTGTTGTTGTTGACCGTTTTGATTATTTCTTCCATCATAATGGATGATTGGCATACCTCTTTCCCCATGGTGTTTACACCAAAGTTCACATTGTGGGCCTTGCCTATGGCCATCCATGCCACAATAAGTGCATGCCTAGTTTTGTCCTTGTTTTTATTGTTGTTGATGTCGCCATTGTTGCTGAAATTGCCTTCTAGGGGTTGCATTTAGATATCTTTGTTGGGCTAGCCTTGCTACGGCTACTTGATTGGCAAATACAGTTGGCTCTTGATTGTGTTGTTGTTGTACATAGCGTGGTACCCTCCCTCTATAGTTCGGATTGTACCAACATCTTTCTTTGTCATGGTTATCTTTCTTGCAAAATTCACATGGAATCTTTTAGGGTTGTGGTGCTGGAGGTGGTGGCTTCCAACTTTGAAGCTGCTCCTTGATCATTTTCTCTAGCTTTGAGATTTTATCTGCAGTCGTTTTTCAGTGGATTTTTCTTTGTTTTTCTACTTCTTTTCTTTCTTTTTATTCTTGGAATATTCTTCTTCATCTTCATCTTCTTTAGATGAGGTAGCTTCTTCTTCATCAGTGTCTTCTTTTGCTTCACTATCTGTGTCCGTATTTGAATCTGATTGTGAATCTGAATGCTTTTTCTTCCTTGTCTTCTTGGATTTTGATATTGTACCTAGTCTCCTTTCTGCCCGTTGTGCTACTTCGACCAAATTATATTAGTCATTTGCCCCTCCAAGTTGGTCCCTGCAAGCTATTGTAGCTCTCAGTTCTTTGTTTAATCCTTTGCAAAAATAATCCCCCATGGGTGGGTTGTTGGTCTACTGTTAGGCTTCTTTTGAGGTTTGAAAACATCTGAGAATAATCTTCAACCATAAGATCTTTTGTTCTTGAGGATATCCTCCGGAGTTTTTTCTTTTAAAAAACGACTTAAGAAGGCTCCTTTCAATGTGTCATAGTTAGCAAAATGAGCAACACCATACTACATAAACCACTTCATTGCTTTACCATTGAAGGTAGCTACAAATTGTTCTTTTTTGGTAGCATCTGGCAATTGTCCAAATCCACTAGCTATCCATCTTGTCTCAAACTATCCAACATGACTATCAGGATCTTCTTTATCTTTGCCAGTAAATTTGGCTGCTTTGACTAGTGGGTTCTGCATCTTTGGTTGTATTAGTGCACTAGCTTGTACTTGGGAGGTCTTCTTTTTAGGAGGTTTGGGAAGGGGAATGAAATTTAGCCTCTATCTTGCACTCACGAATATATTAGGTGCAATATTTGTTGCAAGTGCTCTTTGTAGGAGTTCTTGTGTAGGACTAGGCAGCATCATTTTTTGTAATTCAGCTTGTGCTTCATGCAGTTCCTTGCTATGTAATGAATTGTCTGAGGAACTTGTGCCACTTGGAATATAATCAAAGTCATGTAGAAGTCATCAAGATCTTTTGTTTGTGATGCAGTGTCCGCCTGACTTCTATTTCGTGTGAAGTATGTGTTAGATATCAATGCTCCACTCTCGTGTAACTATGCAGAAACCAGCTAACTCTACTTGTAAGCCCCCCATATGAGGAGAAGGTATTTGAGTAGCTCGATCATCCGGTAGGTCCTGGTTTGGACACTAGATGGGGGCCATGTGTGGCCTGATGGCTGGATAGCTTCAGATAGAGTTGGCACACCACCAACTAGGCTACATGCAAGTGCAGGAAGACATCCCATGACTGACCGCACTGAGGGTAGATGGAGCATTTCCCGGGGCAGTCCACTCTCGGGTTGCAGGGCTCGTTTGGAGCCCTAGATGATCCTAGTTGGCTCTATTTTGCGCACCGGTTCTATCATGTGGTCGGTGGCCTATTTCAAGAACAACCCCCAATCGACTGTTTTGGGTGGACTGGGTCGGTCACCCAATTGGGTCTAACCGACTACGAGCAAGCCCGTGAAGCCCACTTCATCACTGGCTATATAAGAGCAAGCCCGTGAAGCCCATTTCATCACTGGCTATATAAGAGCAAGCCCGTGAAGCCCATTTCATCACTGGCTATATAAGAGCAAGCCCGTGAAGCCCATTTCATCACTGGCTACACCAGTAGAATTGTTCGTAGCAATTGAGGAGATTTGCATGGAGGCAATTCATGTACCTGTGGATGAACCTTGGATTATTGACAATGGTACATCACACCACATGACCAGTCAGAAGGATCGGTATACCTCTCTACAGCAGGTAGGGAATGACATCCTAGTAGCAGTCGGCAATGATGCAAAATGTCCAGCAAAAGGAAAAGGTACGATTGCTCTCAAGTCAGATGGAGTTGTAAAACTGTTGTCTGATGTTCTTTATGTGCTAGATATCAAGAGGAACTTGTTGTTTATTTCTGCGATCACGGATCAGGACCTCAAAGTTTAGTTCGATAAGAATGGTGCACAAATTCTGGACCTTCAAGAGAAGGTTGTTGGTAAAGGTACACGATGCAACAACATCTATGAACTCTCAGCTTTCAGTGCTTGAGCCGATGTGAAGAATACTAAGCTATGGCATGAGAGGTTTGGTCATCTAAACCTTAGCTCTTTAAAGGAGATGCATAAAAGTGGAATGATTGCAGAGCTACCAGAAATTAGAGATCTACCCGATGTATGTGAAACTTGCATGATGGGCAAGCAGCATCGGCATCCCTTTCCTAAAGAGGCTAGCAAGGCAAATGCTCCTCTAGAGCTCATTCACACGGACCTCTGTGGAAAGATGGAGACAGAAGCTTTGGATGGTTCCTACTACTTCATGATGCTGATCGACGACTACAGTAGAAGGATATGGAGATACTTCCTGAAGACTAAAGATGAGGCTTTTAGTAAGTTCAAAGAATGGCACGTAATGGTCAAGAAAGAAACGGGGAGGAAGGTGAAGAAGTTGAGATTAGACAGAGGTGGAGAGTTCACATCATCTGCAAAATGGGTAGGAGTATGATGAAAGGGAAAGATTTGCCAAAGACTTTCTGGGTTGAAGCATGTAACACGGCAGTTTACATTCTAAATCATAGCTATATGAAGGCTGTGAACGAGATGACTCCACTGCAGGCCTTTTCTAGTAAGAAACCTTCAGCTGCACATTTCAAAGTTTTTGGATGTGACTGTTTTGTGCATGTCCCTGATGCTAACAGGACCAAATGGGAACAGAAGAGTCGAAAGTGTATTTTCTTGGGCTACAGTGAAGAGGCGAAGGGTTACTGTATCTATAACCCTGTTACTTAGAAGGTAATAGTAAGTCGCGATGTGGTCTTCTCAGAACAGCTGCATCAATTGGAGGAGGATGCTTCCTTCCCAGACAACTAGGACTAGGATATCCATCCAGTACAACCACCAACAATAGACCGAACTCCCCCAATGGTGCTTGGGAGGATTCAAGATAAAGAAGAGGAAGAAGAGCCTACAGAACCACAACGGCAATGGCCATTCCTGAAGTGGGTAAAGCAGCTTTTGGATGGTGGAGAACCTCCAACCATTGAGGAGGAACCATCCGAACACCGGCGGTCCAAGAGATTAGAGGAGCAAAGAAGGGCGTAGGAACACTTGGTCAACTACTCTTTGATGACATATGTGATCTGTGCTGATGAACCCAAGTGTCTTGAAGAGGCACAGGGTGATGATAGGTGGATGGAGGCTATGCAATCAGAGTATGGCTCCATAATGAAGAACAACACTTGGGACCATGTGGATCATCCACCAAAACGCAAGGTAATCGGCATCAAGTGGGTGTACAAGACTAAGTACAAGTCCGACGGCATGTTGGATAAGTACAAGGCTTGGCTCATGGCAAAAGGATTCACATAGGTACATGGTTTTGATTATCAGGATACTTTTGCTCCCACAGCTCGACTAACCACAATTCACAGTGTTTTGGCTTTAGCTGCCCAGGGAAGTTAGCCCGTGTTTCAGATGGATGTAAAATCTGCCTTTCTGAATGGAGATCTCAAGGAGGAGGTATACATGGAACAACCACCAGGTTTTGTGATCCTCGGTTTAGAAGGTAAAGTCTGTAAACTGAAGAAGGCACTTTACGAGTTGAAATAGGCCCCACGAGTGTGGTACCAGAGAATTGATGCCTACTTTCTGCAAAACAGGTTCAAGAGGAGCCCATCTGATGCAAATTTGTATATCTTCAGAGAAGGAGGCAGGTGTTTGATCGTGGTCCTTTATGTGGACGATCTTGTCATAACAGGGAACCATGAAGAGAAGATCTCACAGACAAAGCATTTGCTAGGAAGAGACTTTGAAATGACAGACCTTGGACTGATGCATTTCTATTTGGGGATTGAAGTTTGCCAAGAGTCAAAACAGATCTTCATCTCACAGCTGAAGTATGCTGGGGAGATACTAAAGGCATTTGGCATGGCTGAGTGCAAGACAGTTGGTACCCCTATGGAGGTTGACATGAAGCTCTCAAACAAGGATTCATCACCACTGGTGGACGAAGCAAAGTACATAAGGCTTGTGGGCAGTTTGATTTACTTGTACAACACGTAGCTGGACATCGGCTTTGCAACTGGTGTACTAAGTAGGTTTTCCAATAAGCCCTGAGAGAACCATTGGAGGGCAAGGATGCGGGTGCTGAAATACATCAAAGGCACACTTGATTATGGCATCACCTATACCAAGGGCAACATCTTGACCAGATTCTATGACTCGGATTGGGCATGAGACATGGATAGCAGGAGATCAGTGACAGGTTATTGTTTCTCACTTGGATCTGGAGCTGTGTCATGGGTCAGCAAGAAGTAACCTATAGTTGCTCTTTCTCCTACCGAGGCTGAATACAAATCAGCATTCTTTGCTTCTTGTGAGGCAATGTGGTTAAGGATGATTTTAGGGGACATGGGTGCAATGCAGAACAAGCCTACGTAGTTATCATGTGACAATTAGAGTTGCATAGCGATTGCAAAGAACCCTGTGTTCGACGTTCGCACAAAACACATTGAGATTCAATATCACTTTGTACGTGAGCTCATCATGGATGGAGAGGTCGACTTGGTGTACTGTTCGACTACAAAGAATGCTGCGGACATCTTCACAAAGGCTCTTGGAAGAGACTTGCTAGAGAGGCATCTTCATCGACTTGGCATTGGGCTGAAAAAGTAAGTTCACTTGCAGGTGGACATTGAGGGGGGGTGTTAGATATCAATGCTCCACTCTCGTGTAACTACGCAGGAACCAGCTAACTCTACTTGTAAGCCCCCCATATGAGGAGAAGACATTTGAGTAGTTCGGTTATCCGGTAGGTCCTAGTTTGGACACCAGATGGGGGCCATGTGCGGCCTGATGGCTGGACGGCTTTAGATAGAGTTGGCACACCGCCAACTAGGCTACATGCAAGTGCAGGAAGGCATCCCATGATTGACTGCACTGAGGGTAGATGAAGCATTTGTCACGGTAGCCCACTCTCGGGTTGCGAGCCCCAGATGATCCCGTATGGCTCTGGGCCAAACAGACTCCATAGGTCAGTTGCTCTATCTTGCGCATCGGTTCTATCGTGTGGTCAGTGGCCTATTTCGGGACCGACCCCCAGTCGGCCATTTTGGGTGGACTGGGTCGGTCACCCAATTGAGTCTAACTAAATACGACTGGTGGCTATATAAGAGCAAGCCCGTGAAGCCCATTTCATCCAAGAGCGCACGGTTGGGAGGCAGTGCCATCTATTGTATCAGTTTTATAGTAATCAAATTTTTTATTCTCCATACTATATGTTTTTCTCTCTTGCGTACGAGATCCTATTATCTGTTGAGCACAGACGTTGTATTGTTTTCTTACAGTATGCAATACCAACGTGACGTGGAGAGATATCTTCCTCAAGCCTATTGACATGGACTGTGCTTGCCATGAAATAAATGGAAAAAGTTTTACTCACTAGATTTCAGTGAATTGATTGTTCTTGAGTTTGAAGCCTCGAATGCTACTCTACCTATTGCGACTCCACGTTGATCTGGGATTGTAGTTATTGTAGTTGCTTGTCCTTGTTTTTGATGTTGCCTATTGTGCGTCGTTTTTCCGTCGGTAATCCGACTGTTGTTGTGTTGATTCGTTGTCATTTGTTGTTTATCTTCTTTTTGTCAGTAATTTGACTGTTGTTGTCTACGGAATTGTGTATTGATGCAGTCTTGCTTGTTTGGCTATAGCCCGCCTCGGTGGTCTTTTGCACCTGCTATTTGATTTGAATGAATTGTATGTGGCTTTTGTAGTAATGCAAACTATGTAGATTTAGTGTGTGAACTATGAATGACCGTTCAATGCTCTAGCCTCACTATCATATTTGGTTGGGCTGTGGGTTTGTATGAATGGCGTACTTGCAAGAGAAGATTATCTAGTAAATCTGTTTCTTCTTCGACTCTCTTTTGTGTTTGTGGAGTTGTTGCTTTGCTATCTTTGCTATTGAGATCAGCGTGAAGCTAGACCAAGGTGGTACAAGGAGTCATGGATGATCTCAAATTTTGGCTCTGTAGAGCAAGTCGTGTGCCTGCAGGTGATGGCCTGGCAAGCCGATTTGTGGGAACTGGCACATGTCATCATACCATGCCGATATGAACAACGGGATGTCATCTTGCAGTTCTTTCTGGTCCTACACCAGTGGTTGTGCTCCATTCGGCAATTGGCTGGTGCACATATCCACTCAATTGCTACCTTGAATAGGTTTGCATCCAAAAAATTGTTGGCAAAAAGGTTGGGGTTCTTGCCACCATCCAACAAGGATAGGTAATCAGCCACCACCGCGTGTGGACTACCTATAGTATGAACAATAGTGAAGTCAAATTCTTGTAGTAGCTACTCCATTCCAAACACTTCCTTCTCTGTCATCAAATAATTCTTCTCAGGATTTGATAGTTGGCGGCTGGCATAGTAGATTGGATGGTATCAATTCTTCATCCTTTATTGCATCAAGACCACACCAATTGCTGTGTTGGAGGCATTGACGAAGACTTGGAAGGGAAGCTTCCAATTGGACGATTGAATGATCGAGGCTTCTTATCAATTGGAAGGCCCATTTGTCTCACAATCTTGCATCCATATGAGTGGCTTTGTGTTGAGCAGCACATTGAGAGGGGTAGCCACATCGGTAAGATATTAGAGCATGCGGCTATGCCACCACACTTGGCCAAGGAAGTGGGCTAACTGCTTGCTAGTCATAGGTCATACTACCTTGTAGATGTGCTCAACTTTATCCAAGTCCAAGGCAATGCCATCTTTCGAGATGATACGTCCGGTCGCTATTGATCGCAAAGGGATAGCTACACAGTACGGCATTTGGTAAGGCACATTTGGAGGTGGCCGATATGTAGGCTCTACTCTCCAAGGACATTGAAGTCATCTAAGGAGATTCTCATGAAGGAATTGAGATATTTTAATTGAAGGCTTCTTGGACTAGGTGTTGGAATGCCGCTGGTGCATTCTGGAGGCCAAACATCATGACATTGGGAGTGAAGACCCCCCATTCTTTAATGAATGCCATCTTTTCTTGATTTTCTTTAGCTCTTCGGACCTTATTATATCCACTGAACTCATCAAGGAATGAGTACATCTCATGTCCAACAACAATAACATCCAATATGGAATCCATGAAAGGGAGAGGGAAAGGATTGGTCACAGTTGCAAAATCCACACAAACCTGCAGCTTGTTCTTCTTATTGGTACAATTACAATTGGGGATATCTTGATTGCATTTTTGATGGGGTATATGAATCCCATGTGGAGTAATTTGTCAATCTCCTCTTTAACACATTTTGCATAATTCAGGTTCATCTAGTAATATTGTTGTCGGATCCATTTGGCATCATCCTTTAGGACAATTTTGTGCTGATAAAAGTGAGGGTCAATACCCTTCATATATGTATAAATCCATTTAAAGACATCGACAAATGTCATGAGGATGTCTTTCAGCTCCGTTCAAAATTTGGGGTTGAGTCAGGTGTTGATGCAAACCATACGTGGGGCATTCTTGGTGCCAAGGTCAAGGTTAGTCAAAGCATCTTTGGTCACCCATTGAGAGTGTTGCAACTATGCCTCAAAATCTTGCTCTGCCTGAATGAGCTTCACGATATCGGCCGTGGTATCATCGGCAACCAGCATCATTGTCTAGTAGTAGTCTTTCCTGAGGGAAGTGGTACTTACCAAGGATGGAGACTACGTCTACCTCAAAGAGAGTCACCAATGTTAGGGTTTTTCTGAAGGATTTCCTCCTCTCTATCATCATCAAGTCCTTCGCTCATGTTGACTCCTTCAGCCACCTGTGGGTGGATATGTGTGTCAATTGGCCTTCTGGCTTTAACGAACAGCTTCACCTTTTTCTTACCTTACCAGATCATAATATAATTGGCTTTGGAAGCCAAGGTATTGATGTTAAATGGATTCTCCATTAATCATAAGTGGAAATAGTTTGTGAAAGAGAGTGTTCTTGTCCTTTTTTGCCAGTCTCATAGTGAGCATCTTTCTCTCACTAATTATGATCTTTCACCCTCTAGACCATGATTTTGCAAGTATGTCTAGACCATCTTTCTCTCACTAATTATCCCCCTAAACCATGATTTTGCATGTATATCCAAATCTTTGCTAGAGAGTGTTTTAGGTCCATCAAATATGCTTTTAGGCTCAAGATATTACAAGAGAAGACACTCTACGCACACAACATGATCTCATGTTGACTATATTGGACTAGTCTTTCAACCTTTTTCACATAGGACTAACAAGGTGGAAGGGAAAAGAAAGAAAGGGAGATAGAAGTTGTAGATGGAAGGTAGGGGAGCAAGAGAGGAGCAACCGAAAGACTATCATCCACCACTACTACCACAATAAAAGGGTTTTCTCTACTGTAACAACACAACCCCTTATCATGTTGCCAAACACAAGGTTTAAATAGTCCTATTGAAACTCAAATAGGAGGTAGCATGATATGTTTCCCTTATTTGATCCGATGCTAGTATAGAAGCTTGGAAGGTGATGTACATACAAAAGGAGAGGCCAAGGGGCCTAAAGCTTAGAGTCGTCAGTATGTGCTGGGAAAAATGTTTGGGAGGGAGGGGAAAATATTGGAGAGGATTGAGGTTGGGGCTGAATATGGGGAGGAAAGAGGTTAGAAGGATGGTATGATCTAGATCAACTCGTTGAAGCAAGGAGGATGTAGCCAGTTTTATATATCAACCATTGCCAATTCATGTCAACGAGTGTATCAAAGTTTTGAGAAGTTATTATTCACCATCTATTAGAGCCATAGGTCAACCCTTCCTTTTTAGGTGTAGATAAAACAAGGGAAAATTTTACAACTTTGAATTGAATTTTTTGTGGATTTTAATGGATGGTGAAATCCTTCACTCAAATGATCATTAATTCAAGTTATCAATAAATGTTCGTGATGTGTATCTAGTAGCAACCTTACACACTTTTAAGTGCTAATGAGGAGTCTTATTTCTTATGTTTAGTTAGTATCCTATTCATGTTGTAGGGATTCTTTCTCATCAATGGTTCTTTATTCATGGATTACAATCTTTTTTAAGCATAAGGGAACTACTCATCATCCTCTATTTATATTCTATGCTCAATTTAGGGATATCCTCTCTTAATCTATGTCTCTTTTTCTTCGTGAAAATTGATGAAATATAATTTAATGTGAGGGGTCTCCTTTCTTTTTTTCTAGAGATAAGAATTCCTAACAATGCTTGGAAAACCAACCATACACATCAACAACCTATGAGGCACTGATCATGGGAAACAAAGAGAAAACTAGCTATTAACCAACCTGCATTGCCTATTGAAGATCTAAAATAGGTCCAACAATTAGGGTGGGGGACTACACATCTAGCACAAGTACCTCGCTTTGCAAATATGCAAAAGAAAGCTACAAGCAAAGACTTGCAAAAATGTGCTTGCCTCTCAATCATCACCCTATATCCTGATGCCTCATGCTCCAATATGGCATGTAAAGTATAGATGACATCCTGCTAGATGGCAATTAAGATAAACGTCAAGGAGACCTATAGACCTCCCATCACCAAGATGCAATCCCAAAGAGCCTCTATCCCTAGATCGTGTAAGCTACGGGGATCCTGTCAATGGAGAAAGCGTGGCCCCCCTCGATCAACTAGGATGTCATATCCTAGGTAAAGTCTCACTGTTGCAACTTCTACATTCAAGCCACTATTTAAAGGGCCCCTTGCCAAATCCTTTGTGTTGTGGGATGCTCCAAAGGTATTGCAAGGTTGTGTCTCAAGGTGCCCATTGATGCAATAGTGGCACTTCCCATCTTGAATGTGCATTTGCTCTAGCTAGGGGCCAATGGGTAGACCCTTTAGGGAAACCATCTAGAAGAAGTACATAATATTTTGTGGCCATCGGCTTGCCCACAAGCATGACCAAAATTTATAAATGGCCTCCCAGGGAACTTGCTCCTCAATCCAGTGTGGCTCTCTCAAAGGGGTCTAAGTGATCGCCTCCAGTCAGAGGCAATGATTGATGCATGCTATGTATGAGAAAAAGAGCACTTCTACACATCTCTCTGAGTGTCCTACTTTGGATAGCCAAAACCCATTCGCTCGTATCCCACTATACCTCACAAAATGACAACCCTTCCATAACTACAGGTGCCATCGTGACCCGGCCGTCCTACTCCAAAGTGCTGGGTGCTAGGCTCATGGTCCAATCCTTGTCCAAGCCACCTAATACTCTAATACTCAAGCAAGTATAAGGTCCCATACATCTCTAGGTCTCCATCAAACACTAAAGGGTTGGTCAAGGTTAGGCCACATGGTTGCCACCTCACCTAACATGTGGTAGTTCCACCTCATTAGTGCCACATGGCATAGCCTTATGCTAGGCATAGCTAAACCAAGAGATGCATGAAGCTCCAAGCATAAAAAATTTTCCGATGTGTGGCAACCTAGTATCAAAACACCCTGCCTAGTCTCGTTTTTCGTGAATGCATGCAAAACAAGTGGGGCCTCTGAACCATAGAGTAAACCCAAATGCTACGTGGCCTTCAATTCACTGCTTGCCAATGCAGCGTACTAGGCTTGCGCATGTACCTGCTGAGCTGGGAAATGGCATACTAAAGATCAGGCCAGGTATGACAAAGGTATATGAGGCAACCAACAGCCTGCTGATAAAGGGATGCATCAAATGGCGGACTTCCATCCTCGGAGGAGAAACGAAAGCCAGGCTTCAATGGAGTAGAAACTGGCTTGCAATCCTTGAACTAGAAGTGATCAAAGAGTTGTCCAATATACTTGTACTGACTCATCATTATACCCTCCTCAACATATGCAAACTATATGCCCAAATAATGGTGCAACCGGCCCATATATGTCATGGCAAAAGACTGCTATAAATCAGCCTTGAAATCTGCAATTTGTTCCATATGTGGCCCAGTGATAAGCATGTGATTCACATATAAAATCAGAATTAAAAATTCCTCTACACTCTTTTAGACATAAAGAGTGGCCTCGGTTGGGCTATTCTGAAAGCCATGGGCTGTCAAAAATGCATGTATCTTTGCATACCATGCCTGGGGTGACTGCTTCAAGCCATAAAGGGCTTTTTTGAGCTGACAAACCATATTTTCATAACCTAATTGTATTAAACTTGGAGGCTGAGTGACATAGACCTCATCCTGAAGATCACCATGAAGGAAGGTAGTCTTGATGTCGAGCTGATGAACATCCCAATGCTGATGAGATGCCATAGCAATAACACACTTGATAGTAGTAATGCGTGAGGTGGGAGCAAAGGTCTCCTCAAAGTCAATGCCATGCTGCTATGCATATCCCTTTGCAACCAAGTGGGCTTTAAGGCGGTCAGCACTGCCATCAGCTTTCCTTTTCACCTTGTAGACCCACTTTGTGCCAATGGCACGCTTGCCTATTGGCAAGTAACACAACTCCCAAGTGTTGTTGGCGTGAATGGATTCAAGCTCAGCCTTCATGGCATCCATCCATTCCTTGCTATCAAAGGCATCCTTGCGACATTAAGGTTCCTCATTGTAAGAAGTAGCAACCAAAGCTACAGCCAAAGGTTCCTCATTACAAGCAATAGCAACCAAAGCTATAGCCAAATAGTTGCCATGCATCTGTTTATGCGCGCATCTAGTGTGGGCTGGCAAAGGCTCAGCTTGTTTGTTGTCCTTGAGTGTGTCCAAAAGCCATCTTGGGACTGATTTTTGTTGTTTAATGACAGCACTCTCCTGTGCAACTTCCTGCTCAATAGGATGATTATCAACTAAAGGCATATCAGGCTGAGCAAGAACTATTGGAGGAGGATGTGCAGTAGTAGAAGTGTACGGCACAACACTCTACAGCAGCAGTAAGCTACTCTAGATCCATGGGCATCTGAAAGAGAGGCAACAATGTATCAAAGACATTTGATGAATCAACAGTAGGTCAACGGTAGGCTATTTTTTGCATTGCCACCAAGGTAAAGGCACATTTTCAGCGAATACAATATCCCTATTGACAATGACCTTGCCCGTGATGGGCTGATACAACCTGTATCCCTTGCTTTCTGCATTATAACCAATGAATATGCATTTTATAGTTGTGTCTTCAAGCTTGTGCCTCAGCTAAGATAGCACATGAGCATAAGCCAATTACTCAAAAACCCACATATGAGAAATTTTAGGTTTGCGACCGTGCCATGCCTCATAAGGTGTGATAGTCTTCAATGCCTTTGTAGGTGCCTGACTGAGCACATAGTTGGAGCACATGACAGCATCCAGCCAAAACTTATCTAGCAAAGACTTTCCTTTGAGCATTTGCCTACCCATTTCCATCTCTGATCGATTTTTCCTCTCTGCCAGCCCATTTTGCTATGGAGTATAAGGCACTGTACATTGATTAATAATACCCCGAGCTACCAAAAATCAGAGAATTCATGGGACATGTACTCTCCCCTCCTGTCAGTGCATAGAGTAAGGAGCTTATTCCTTGATTCACTTTTAGCCATGGCAAGCCAATGTCTGAAGCATGGGGACACATCAGATTTGGCCTTCGTGTCATATATCCAAGTAAATTTAGTGTAGTTATTCACAAAGGTAGAAAAGTAAAGGTATCCCCCAAGAGATGCTATCCACATCATCCCGCACACATCACTATGCACAAAGTGAAGCTTCTTGGATGCACCAACACTTTGGAAATGAGAAACGGTGCATTTTTTCCAACAAGCATCCCTTGCAAACATGTTTAACTGGTGCATGCATGGGTGGGAGAGCAACCACCATGTTTTGTGAATGCATTTTAACCAAGCTTTTGTAGTTGAGGTGACCCAACCTCACACGCCATAAGTGGGAGTCAAAATGAGGCTTATCTATTGGCAAACAATGGAAAGAGGTAGCTTGAACTGAAAATCAGGTGGAGATGCATCCACAAAGCACCACACATAGGCAGGGTAGGGTGTGATTGGTGTATTGTGAAATACTACACGGGAAGAATCTTCAGCATAGAATAGCTCATAGAAAATCTTAAAAGGACCAACCCTCATGATATCGGATCCATCTTTACAAGCGAGGGTCAGAGACACGTTGCTGCATGAGGTTGTTCATCAAGGCAAACAAGAATGCCATGACAAATGTCAACAGTTGGAGAGCTTGCACATCACCTTCAGCTTCTTCCAGTTCTTGTAATCGCCATTCTATTTCTTCAAGAGGTGTGCGGTTTGGCATCCTTCTTTTGAGTCCTTGAGGACCTTTCTGATGATCTTCCAAAGTCAGTAAACTCGTATCCAATATGCCTAGTGCTTAGTTTCATGATGACCACAACCTTTGCATTCCTTACAAATGATCACCCTCCTTTGTGGCTTGCGGCTTTGTTGGGGCGGTGCTTCCACTCACTTCATGCGTGATTGAAGTACAAGCTTCACGTGCCAAGAAATCAACAACTATAGTTTGAGCTCCAGGGATATGTTGAATTTTTACCTCTTCAAATTGTTGGCAAAGTTCCAATGCTTGTTGATGTCGTGGAACCAAGCCTTCACTCCGCACCTTCCACCTTCCACTAACTTGTTCACACACGAATTGAGAATCTCCTTGCCCCTCAAGTTGCTTGATGCGATATTTTTGCGTGTTTTGTATCCCAAAAATGAGTGCTGAGTACTCAGCTTGGTTGCAAGTACTTGCTGGTGCAGACTTACTATAACAATACACCTCACCCCCTGGTGAAGTGAGCTTCACACCCACACCAGTAGCCTTGGTCAAAGGTTTGTATGCACTGTCAAATTGGAGGAGCCAAGATGTCATCACACCAAGACTAAAATTCGAACATCCCAAGTTTCTTGGTAGTCCAAGATAGGTAGAAGGAGAGGTTTGGAGAATTCAATACTTGAACAAGACGTTTAGCACCAAATAAACTTGCAATCCTTTGTTGATAGTTTATCTTTAGACCAAAAAGAATTACAACTTGAAGCTCAAAATGAGGCACAAAAGGTTGATTAGGTACAAAGGGATTGCTTGGTCGAAACATTACCAACCGAGCCCTAGAAACCTTTGTAATGAGATCGAGAAGAAATCATTCAAGATGAGCTTATCAACAGGAATTAATAAGCAGATGCCCCAAATCTCCCCCCAAGCTTGGGGAGCATCCCACCCTTCGAAGAATGTCACCCTTTTAATTACCTCCGATGCAGCAAGTAGCTCGATCACCGCACAATGAGTAGAATTGAAATCAAAGTCCTCCTAGTGTATCACTAGTTCTTCACCTTGAATCATCCATAGTGTATCATCCCACCCATCGTCTCCTTGAACAATGCATTGTACAATCAGTTGTTGAAGATCGACATGAAGATCAAGAAAGAGACCTCGCCAATTGGTAGCGATAATGAGCGGAGGACTGAGCACTAAATCCTTGAACTCGTCGAGAAGTGTCATAAATATCCACCCTCCTTGTGTGACGTGCATCCAAGGAGTGAACTTGAAAAAGTTCAGAATCTACGATCTAGTATCAGATATGAATAGAGCACATGAAATGAAGTACTTTTGCTTTTTACAACAAGAGGAAACTCCCTACGGTTAGAGAGTTATAGTTCATGAGATTTCACCATATAACCAATATCTTTACACTTTCATCACTTCCTATTTGCTAGCCCATTGGTAAGTCTTCCGTTTGTGAATGGGGAGGTCTTGGGTTCAATTCCCACTCCTTAATAAAAAGAGAGGAGAGGAGAGGAGAAGAGAAGAGAAGGAGAAGAAGATAGGGGCACGAGATCTTTTGCAGGAGCCTGAAAAGTCTGTCCACGACACGCAGGAGCGCCAGAAGACGCAAGAACCCAAGAAAATAGTCGCGATCTGTTTGCGACACACAGATGCACTAGAAGACACAAGAACTCAAAAAACAATCACGATTCATGATCTGTTCGCGATGCGCTAGCTACAACAAGGGGGCGTGCGGGTGTTGCAGATGCGCATGAGTGGTTTTGCAGGCGCGGTCGACCAGAAGATGCATGGCGCTACGTAGAAACCCAAAAGATGCGTGAGAACTACAGGGTAAAGGCACAAGAACCACAAGTTAAAGGCACAAGAATCACAAGCTAAAGGCACAAAAACTGAGAAGTTATGCAGCCGTAGAGACAGAGAACTACGAGCAGAAGATATGCAGATTAGAGGCGTAGAAGCAAAGAACTGCACACGGAAGGTGCTACAGAACTACACCCATCCGTAGGAGTAACAAATTTTATACCACTAGCCATGGATATTTTGATCCCAGCAGCCACACCAATTCTATTAACTAGAAAAGAATTCAATGCATGAGGCTAGACACTAGGCATGGTGACGCTCGAGGGCCATGGAGTAAAAGGGAACGTGAGGGAAGAAGCGTTAACATAGGTGGGGAAAAAAGATTAAGAGGGGTGGGAATGAAAAGAGGGACTATGGCACAAGGGGGAAGGAAGAGGGGGAAGAGGAGGATGTACATGATGGGAGGTGGAATGTAGAGATGGAGACATCAAGGGAAGAGAGTCATGCTTTATTGGAAAGATGGGGGGGGAAATCAAAGTACTAGCTAGGTGGCTTTACAAGAATGAGCGTGTTCCATCAAGGAATAGCCCCCTCCTCTTATAGCCAAGAGAGGGGGTCTCTCCCAATAAATGCATCCTCCCATATGCATGGTGTGTGTGGAAGAGTGTCCCATGTGGGCTAGACGGTGACGCACTCTCAATTGTGTGCGACAACCCTTTGCCTCATTTTTCCACATACATCAACCCCCATATCCCAAGTCTAAGATACTCCCTTGGTCTCTTCCCAATGTTATATAATACGTTCAAACATCTAGGAGGACAAGTGGAGGGTTGGCACAAGGAATCTTGCTGCCTCATCCTACTTTCCCATTATTTAACTTGCATTCTTGGACTTTCTACACCCCCCCCCACATGGGCCTATCCTACATGGAGGGAATAATCCATCTCCACCTATTTTATATTACTTCTCCCATGGTCCTTGGGCCATATCTCACTAAATGTAGGTGTGGGACCACCTAGGTGGAGGGGTGGTGCATGGAGGACCCATGCCACCTTATCATTTTATATTATTACTACCATGGATTATGTACAACACACCTTATGGGTCCTCTTACATGGAAGGGTAGCACATGGTTATGCCTTGCCACCTCAACCCTGGGCCTTATGCACACCATATTTTATTATACTATTGCCACACATACAAGCACACACACATATTTATGCCTTTTACTTTGGTCAAATTTATCCATAACTCTGTGTGTGTGTGTGTCTGTATATATACACACACACATATATATATATACATATTTATTTATTTATTTATAAAGGAGTCTATGGAGGGGCCATAAATGAAACAAGTAAGAAAATAAATAAAAAATTAGAGAAAATGAAGAAAAAAGAAGATAGATAGAGGATAGACCAAGTAGGTAATTAATGGACATAATTACAAGAAAAAGAAAGTAAATTTATTTTAGCCAAAACAGAATTAAAGGGCCCTAAAGAAAAATTAAGAGAAAATGTAATATTAGTAGAAAAAGGGTATATATATATATCTATCTATCTATATATAAGTCTACGTAAAGCAATGACTACAGTGATAATAGAGGAGGCTCAGCTTTTGAGTTGAGTGCAATGTCCTCAACGTAAGTGCATGGCACAAAGTCCTCAATATAAAAGCTACAAACTGGCCAGAAAACCAAAAGTGATGACCAGTCAATAGCAGAGGGAGCCACGACCCAATCAAGAAGGAAAGAGAGTATAAGGCGAGCACAACTAAGAAGAGCTGCATAATCGAATCTGACCAAGAAGGCCTAGCCAAGAGGAGTGGTTCAAGAAAGAGAAACTGCAAGATAGGAAGAGTGGCCAAACATGTTGGTGACTGAGAAGCAAGCCAAAGCTTGTAAGTCAATGCAATTGTCCATCTGGTAGTGTGACATGAAGTTGGGGGTAATAAACTTCACGCACCTCTTCACTTCCTGCAGCATTCGAACTGACTGCCAAAGATACTTATCATTGAGAATGAGACATTAGAAAGAAGCTTTTATGCCAAGATACCACACCATACTTTCCTCCCTTAGATGAGAATGAAGATGGTAACATCCCAAGTGATGTTGTAGTCAAGCATAGGGAGAAGGAAAGGATCAGCAGAGGCCATAATCTCAGCGAGCCGGTCTGCACCAAAGAGAAGAGCGATACGTTGTTGAAAGAAGATCTTGCGGCTCAACATGACATGAACTGATATGTATCGAGGAGTTTGAAGGGGCTGATTAGGTCGGATGGGTAGATTCCGAGGAAACATTGCACCTCCTTCATAGATACCTTTATACTTAGCTCAAAACACTCTACAAACTGTCATTAGACACAGAGGCCTATAACTTTTAGTAGAGACATGATATCAAAGACTCAAGTACACAAAGAGATGCGCCTCGAGATGGGCTTCGCGCTGATATAAGTTTCATTGAAAACAGACAGACGGTTGAAGAGATATGGACAGTTTACTGGAAGGGGATAAAAACTGTCATGAAAACAGACTATCAAACACAGAGACTCATAACTTTTTGCAGCAGTATCTGATTTAAGATCTGATTATATAGGAACATGCGCCTTGAAGAGAGATTCATGCTGATATAAATTTCATTACAATCGGACTACCGAGCAGAAAGTTATGAGCAAAACACTAACAGGGGGTCAAACTGTCATGAAAACCACCCTCCACCCAGGCTAATTTTGCCTGAGCAGGATGCTCCCTCAAGACTCCACCTTCATCAACGATCCACCCCTCATAGATTTCGCCTAAAAGAGGGGAAGAAGTTTGCATAGTAGCTCGGGAAACAAATGGACCATGTGTGCACAGTGAGCAGCCGAATAGAAAGAACTTTCAAGGCTTTGAAAGAAAGAAAAGGGAAGAGACACTCAAGAGAGAGAGAGAGAACCTGAAGTGACCTTCATTACAAATAGAGTGAGAATCCACCTCAACACTACAAACACCAGGGAGAAGAAGAGGTTTCATACATACAAGAGGGAGCGGAAGCTCCAAGACTACTCATAGAGAGAGAATACACTAGAGAGAGAAGGACTCAAGAGTCTACATAAGAGAATATCTACAAGAGGAAGAGAAGGTTCATGGAAGAGGCTTGGGGAGACTAGAACTACAGCAACATAAGGCCCAAGGGTGGAAGAGATTCTGATGAACAAGGGAGAGGAGGGCTCCTTTTATAGAGATTTTGTTACCCTCTTTCACCCATTTACAATTGCTGCCTGTAGATTCCTTTCCCCATCAATCACATAAGCACGTATGTCACCATCCATGTCCTTTTTGGCTACTCTTGCCATGTGTCCCATCAAAAGATGCTCAAGACTCTTAAAATATTGAGAAAGTCAAGAGTCTCCTCACATGGAGCCCATAGGGACCCTCTCTTTTCCACATGTCCACATCCTCCTTATTCCACATAGGAGTTCTAGAAGGATTCCTCTTGACTTCACACTCCTCCACATGCCTTCCACATGCTTGGCATGTGGCCTCTCTTATATTATTGGAACACATGGACATGAGCCCACCTCTTTATATGACTCACTCTTTCTATCTTCTAAAAAACTCATAATATCCCATACACAAATAACTCTCACCCCATACCAAGGTATTTATAATTCATACCTATGGTATTTACAATGAGCCATTCCACTCATCCTCTCAATCCCATACAATATCATAGAAAATAGAAATAAGTGAGAGCCGCTAGGCTATCACTTGATACTCAAACCCTTATCAAACATAGAGAAAAACAATATCAATGCCAAGTTAAAAATATCAATTTTTGGCGTCACATCTTTCCCCCCCCAGCAGATCCTCTCTAGTATAGAGAGGGTTTGCTGGCCCTCAAGGTGGTCGAGCATAGAAGAATTTAAGGCGATACTCATTGGTGCTTCCGGGTATCACCATGCCATCAACATCTTCAAGCTGAAAGGTTTCATTCGTGAACTTCTTTTTGACTCGATATGGTCCCTCCCATCGGCCGATAAACTTTTTGTCTAGCCGCTTGTCCAGACGGCTATCAAATCTCATTACCAAATCTCCTTCTACAATATCTTTCTTCTTGTGTAATTTGGTGTCAAAACGGGCCTTGCGCCTTCTTTGAGAAGATTCCAAGTTTTGTAAGGCCTGTAATCTGTATTCATCCAAGGCTTTTAGCTGTACCAAGCGTTGAGCATAGGCATCCTCCTGTCCTTCTATTCTTGCAACAGCTGTGCGAAGACTATGTATCTCCAATTCAATGGGTAAAATGGCTTCTATTCCATACACTACTTGGAATGGTGTAAACCCAGTAGCTAGCTTGTGTGTGGTTCTGTAAGCCCATAAAACTTCTGCCAAATGCCTATCCCAATGCCTTTTCTTGGTGTCATCAAGCTTTCCCATTGAAGTGCACAACAATCCATTTGTTTTCTCAACCAAGCCATTACATTGGGGATAGTATGGCATGGACATGCTATGATTTATCTTTAGCTTATGCACCACATCTTCAATTAGTTCATTTCTAAAAGAGATTCCTCCATCAGTGAGAATTTCCAAAGGACAACCAAAGCGTGAACAAATTTGATCAAAGAGAAATTTTGCAACTGTGCTTGCCTTGCTATTGATTGTGGCCTTGGCCTCTGCCCATCGAGTCGCATAATCCGTGGCCACCAATAAATAATGCTTGCCCTGAGATGAGCGAGGGAGTGGTCCCACAAAGTCCAACCCCCACCTCTCAAATGGTCCATATGCTGGAATAGGCTTCAAGGGCCCAGGAATCAACTGTCGCCTTCCAAACTTTTGGCATACTTTACAACTTCGACACCATTCATATACATCCTTATGGAGGCGTGGCCAAAAGTATCTTGCATTAAGAATTCTCCTAGCTGTGCTTGCTAAAGCAAAATGACCAGAGCATTCATGACACATTTCTAGGATTCTCCTAGTCTCCATGGGATGGACCACCCGATGGAGCACCTTATCTTTTCCCAATTTATAAAGAATGTCATCAACAATAGTATAGGGACAAGCCTTCCTTACCAATCTCTGCTTCTGTTGTGGAGTTAACCCTTGAGGAAACATGCCTTCTTCCACATATTGCTGAACATCTTGCAGTTCTAGCCATCCAGTGTCTACCAAAGAAACCACCCCTCGGTCTTGTACTACAATGGCTTGAGTAGCTAACTCATCTGCCCTTTGATTTTCTTTTCTGTTTATATGAACAAACTTGCAAAAATCAAACTGACTACATAGTGCCATAGCCTTTTGATTAAGCTCCTTCAAATGAGGACTTCTTGTCTGGTAATGCCCTTGCATTTGCTTTATAATAAGCTGCGAATCTCCTCTTACTTCCAATTCTTTAACTTGACTTTGAAGACAACCCTCCAAACCAAGAATCAAAGCATTATACTCAGCTGCATTGTTAGTTGTGATACCTGGAAGCTCTTGTCCTCTTGCCCATACCTCTTGACCTTTAGGATTCATCAAGACTATCCCCCCGGCTCCTTGTTGGCATGAAGGACTAAAAGCCCCATCAAAATACAAAACAAAATCTGTTGGTGGTGTATCCCTTTCATCTTTAATGTTCTCCTAGATCCTCCCGTCCTGTGAGCAAATCTGCCATAGTGGACCTAGTGGTATTTTCAGTGACAAAAGAGAAAGAGAACTCTTGAAGCTCTGACAACCATTTTGCAAATCTCCCCCCAGGATTAGGCTTGCGAACTAGATATGCTAATACAGACTGAGAGGTAAGGAAGAAAAATGGTCGAGGTAATAAATAGGAGCGAAACTTTCTGACGGAAAACACCAAAGAGAGAGCTTGCTGCTCCATTTCTTCATACCTTGTTTCCACATCTGTAAGCTGTCGGCTGGCATAATAGATGGGTTGCATTCTACCTGCCTCTCCTTTTTGTAGCAATACAGCACTAATTGAATGCAAAGATACACTTGGATTTACATAAAAGTCTTGAGACCAATCAGGGGGCTTCAATATTGGGCCCTTACTCATGGCCTCCTTAAGTTGCTGGAAAGACTCTTGTTGCTCCATACCCCTTTGGAAAGAAACTCCTTTTCTTGTCAACAAGTTCATGGGATGCACTATCTCTGTGAAATCATCACAAAAGTGTTGATAATACTTGCTCTTTCCTAGAATTCTATGAACACCAGTGACACTCTCAGGACTTTTGGCAATGCCATGATTGCTTGAACCTTGTCAGGATCCATTTGCAGGCCTTCTTGAGACACAATATGCCCCAACAAGACTACTTTTGTTTGAGCCAAATGACACTTGCTAGGATTTAGACACCCTTTTGCTTCATCAATCCTAGCTAAGGCCATCTTTAACTTCTCCATGTGATCTATGCGCCGAGAATAAATGCAAAAATCATCCAAAAACACCCATATGAACTTTCCCAAGTAAGGCTCCAGGACTTGACTCATGAACCTTTGAAATGTAGCTGGTGCATTGGTCAACCCAAAAGGCATCACTCTATAAGCAAAAACTCCCCAAGGTGTGACAAATGATGTTTTCTTTTGATCTTCCTCCCGAATATGAATTTGAAAGTACCCAGAATACCCATCACATACAGAATACATCTCATGCCCTGCTACTTGGTCTAGTATTTCATCTTGGAATGGCAAAGGAAAATGATCCCTCTTAGTGCATGCATTCAAAGGACGAAAGTCCACACAAACTCGCCACTTATTTCCTTTCTTTGGTGTGACAACTATAGGAGATATCCATTCTGAATCATCAACAGGAAAGATGAATCCCACCTCAAGTAGTTGTGTTACCTCTTTCTTTAGTGCCTCAGCTTGGATCACCCCCAATCGCCTTAAGCGTTGCACAACTGGCTTGCTTTCTGGCTTCAACTCAATCTTGTGCTCCACAAGAGAGACTGGTCGAACCTGTGAATAGCTTGTTGCAAAGAGACATGGAAAATCATCTAGCATATCCAAGTACTGGATCTTCTCACTACCTGATAGAGAATCACCAAGAAGCTCTTCATTGCGTTGGCGTCGTTTAATGTGCTCCACATCCTCCACATGAAGTGTGTCTACAGGATCTTCTTGCACCACCACCTTGTTCCTTCCTGACTCATCCCGATCAGCACCAAGACAAAGACCAAAGGCCACTCCTTCCACCTCACCCTCTGAGTTGGACTCCTCAGAGCTACACCCTGTCTCTTCTTCTTCATCGGTTAAGTCAGAGCTTGAACTCTCTGATGTTGAAGACTCCTCCTTGACAACTTCCTTTTTGCGGCTTCTGATGTTGTAGCGCACCTTATCATTTCCTTGCAAAATCAATTCTCCAGTATCCCACTTTTGAACAGCCTTCACCTTGCGTAGCCAAGGCCTTCCCAAAATCAATGGATAGGCATGTGCATTTGGCTTGGTAGGGATCACCTGAAAAGTAGTCGGCACAGAAATTCCACATACATCCACTTCTAGATTCTTCACAACTCCCAAGGTCTTAACCCTAGTGTTGTCAGCCAATTTGATGCGATAAGGAGAGGTAGTACTAGAGTATTTTAAATCAGCATCAATCATGGTCTTCTCACTCATGACATTAATCGATGCACCTCCATCAATGTACACATTAGAAATCACTTGACCATCAATGATCACATCAACCACAGGTACATCATCACCAACATCTATATCTACCTTTTGAACAACAGGATTGGCACTTTTCTTCTTTTTCTTCTTTGACACCCTTGTGCTTGCTAGTTTTCCCCATTCCTTCCGTAGTTTTGGAGACAAAGCAAGTAATTGACCAAAGGTGATATGAGCTTCCTTTTCTTTAAGGTTGGACAACAAGTCTTTAAGGAAAGTCTGACTGGCTAATCTCCTTCTAGATGCCTTCTTTTTCTTACTACGATGTTCCTCTTCTTGATGTTCCTCATCTACTTCTTCCTTGCTTTCTTCTTCTTCTCTCGCTTTACCACGCCCCCGTTTAGCCATCATTACCTCTCTTTCCTCATCCCCTGAAGAAGCTTCTAACAAGGATACTTGTTTTTCTTCTTTCTTTCTCAATCTAGGACACTCGGGGTGATAGTGACCTTTTTCATTACATTCATAGCAAGTGACCCCACTCCTATCTCGAGGCCTATCTTCACTCTTTGGTGCTCTAGGTTGTCGTGCATTAACCAAATGCAATTTCAAATCAGCAAACTCTGCCCTCAATTGGGAGATATTATGATCTAACTCAGAGGACTTTGGTACCTGAGGAGTGACCATTACCTCCACTTAGAAGTTGAAGCTGTTGAAGACACAAAAGAGGATTCGATCTTTAGAGAAGCTTCTTTCTTGGTCGCAATGCGAAGTGCCTCCACGTATGTTGTTGGATCTTTACTCATTACCTTTGAGCGAAGATGAGGCTCCAAAGCCATAACAAATTTGTTCATCTTTAAGTGCTCCATCCCTGAGAGACTTTAAGGGGCCGATGATGCCGATGCCACAGCTCGCAAAGCTGCCCTTTCATACTTTGTCCATAAAGTTTCATATCGGATTGCCAATGCAGAGACCAACTCACCCTCTCCTTGACAGAACCGGTCCAACTGCAACATCAAAGCATTTGGCGACTCCACTGCCCCAAATCTCTGCTTCATTACTGCCACCACTTGGTCCCAGTCCTCCTTGGTAGAGTCCGGCAAGGTCTCATGCCAACTCAAGGCTACACCTTCAAGGAAATCAGGCAAAATCTCCGCCCGATCCTTCATGGACCATCTAGAAAGCCGGCATCCTCGAACAAAATCCCGAAGATAAGACTCCGGGTCTTCCCCTTGGGTCCCTCGAAACACTGGAATCTTCACCATGATGAAACACAAAAAGGAAACACCAAGATCCAAATAATATCCCAAACAAGATCTGATCAAGATCCCACAGAACCTTAGTATACCAAGACCAACTGATTATGCATAACCACTTGTTGAAAACCCTCCACAATGTGATCCTCAACAAAATCTTCAAAAATAAGTGACCAACCAACACCATGAAAACATCGTGTATACATGCATTCTAGAATCACCCTTCTCACAATAGGAAGTGCACATAAAAGCTTCAAGATATTGTACTCTTCATCATTTGCATAGCAAAAGAAGTTGAAAGCATTAAGAATCACCACTCCACTGTTATAGTCGAAAACTACCCAAAGACTCAACTCTTCTTCACACCAAGCTGCCAGTGCATGGAACAATCCCCAATCTATCATTGTGCCTGTTGACGGCGTTGTCGATTCACCAACATATTCAACAATGCAAACATAAAGGATATGATCATGGTGACTGTGCGAATAGCTTGAGCATCACCTTCACAATCTTCAAGTTCTCTTAAACGGGTTGCAATCTCTTCTAACAGAGTTCTTCTAGGCATCTTCTTTATCTCATACAAACACATGCCTCTTCTAGGCATAACATGCAATCAAGTACACCCGAGACCGTTTAGTAAGGTGGGATGAATCCAATACCAAACGTACCCGGCGTCTCCACCAAAAGATGTGACATGAAGTTGGGGGTAATAAACTTCACGCACCTCTTCACTTCCTGCAGCATTCGAACTGACTGCCAAAGATACTTATCATTGAGAATGAGACATTAGAAAGAAGCTTTTATGCCAAGATACCACACCATACTTTCCTCCCTTAGATGAGAATGAAGATGGTAACATCCCAAGTGATGTTGTAGTCAAGCATAGGGAGAAGGAAAGGATCAGCAAAGGCCATCATCTCAGCGAGCCGGTATACACCAAAGAGAAGAGCGATACGTTGTTGAAAGAAGATCTTGCGGCTCAACATGACATGAACTGATATGTATCGAGGAGTTTGAAGGGGCTGATTAGGTCGGATGGGTAGATTCTGAGGAAACATTGCACCTCCTTCATAGATACCTTTATACTTAGCTCAAAACACTCTACAAACTGTCATTAGACACAGAGGCCTATAACTTTCAATAGAGACATGATATGAAAGATTCAAGTACACAAAGAGATGCGCCTCGAGATGGGCTTTGCACTAATATAAGTTTCATTGAAAACAGACAGACGGTTGAAGAGATATGGACAGTTTACTGGAAGGGGGTAAAAACTGTCATGAAAATAGACTATCAAACACAGAGACTCATAACTTTTTGCAACAGTATCTGATTCAAGATCTGATTATAGGAACATGCGCCTTGAAGAGAGCTTCGCGCTGATATAAATTTCATTACAATCGGACTACCGAGCAAAAAGTTATGAGCAAAACACTAACAGGGGGTCAAACTGTCATGAAAACTGCCCTCCACCCAGGCTAATTTCGCCTGAGCAGGATGCTCCCTCAAGACTCCACCTTCATCAACGATCCACCCCTCATAGATTTTGCCTAGAAGAGGGGACAAAGTTTGCATAGTGGCTCGAGAAACAAATGGACCATGTGTGCACAGTGAGCAGCCGAATAGAAAGAACTTTCAAGGCTTTGAAAGAAAGAAAAGGGAAGAGACACTCAAGAGAGAGAGAGAGAACCTGAAGTGACCTTCATTACAAATAGAGTGAGAATCCACCTCAACACTACAAACACCAGGGAGAAGAAGAGGTTTCATACATACAAGAGGGAGCGGAAGCTCCAAGACTACTCATAGAGAGAGAATACACTAGAGAGAGAAGGACTCAAGAGTCTACATAAGAGAATATCTACAAGAGGAAGAGAAGGTTCATGGAAGAGGCTTGGGGAGACTAGAACTACAGCAACATAAGGCCCAAGGGTGGAAGAGATTCTGATGAACAAGGGAGAGGAGGGCTCCTTTTATAGAGATTTTGTTACCCTCCTTCACCCATTTACAATTGCTGCCTGTAGATTCCTTTCCCCATCAATCACATAAGCATGTATGTCACCATCCATGTCCTTTTTGGCTACTCTTGCCATGTGTCCCATCAAAAGATGCTCAAGACTCTTAAAATATTGAGAAAGTCAAGAGTCTCCTCACATGGAGCCCATAGGGACCCTCTCTTTTCCACATGTCCACATCCTCCTTATTCCACATAGGAGTTCTAGAAGGATTCCTCTTGACTTCACACTCCTCCACATGCCTTTCACACGCTTGGCATGTGGCCTCTCTTATATTATTGGAACACATGGACATGAGCCCACCTCTTTATATGACTCACTCTTTCTATCTTCTAAAAAACTCATAATATCCCATACACAAATAACTCTCACCCCATACCAAGGTATTTATAATTCATACCTATGGTATTTACAATGAGCCATTCCACTCATCCTCTCAATCCCATAATAAGTGAGAGCCGCTAGGCTATCACTTGATACTCAAACCCTTATCAAACATAGAGAAAAACAATATCAATGCCAAGTTAAAAATATCAATTTTTGGCATCACAGTAGTCGTAAGTGCTTTGCAACAAGTTGGCCAACCGAATAGTAGGAGTGCTTGTTAAGGAAGAACAAGTAAGGGTGTTTCATGTAAGCTTGGAGCATGACGGATTAAAGTGAAAGAGTCATGAGACTCAAGAGTACCTGAGCTTGCTGAGAGGTCATGAGGAGGCTGGCAAGCAGAAGCTTCAAAGAGAACAAGGGAGTTGCGAGGTAAAGTCCCAAAAAGTCACTAGGTCATGAAAAGTTTTGGATAAATGGATAAAGCACCTGAGCATGATCAACAGAGTTGGAGGTAGAACTGAGAGATAGAGGATCGAAAATTCTACAAGTTGAAGGTAGATCTGAGAGATCGAAGTTCTAAACTGGAACTATGCAACGCACATCTTTGGAGAAGTGCCCAAGACTATGTGATAAAGTAGGGGGTGAGAGGCTTCACTAAAGCTCTAGTGAGACCAAAAGCCAACGGAGAAGTAGCTACGGAAGAGTTGCAAAGCAGTTGGTGAGTAAGAAACAAGAGAGAGGCAATAACTTAATACCGTAAGAAAGTAAGGGTTCCAATGCTCACTACGAAGTATGACAGAAAGTCAAGACTAAAGAAGCCAAGGGCTAGAGCAAGAGAAGGTCATTCGACCATGAGGGGAGCTGGTGAGAAGGAAGTAGAGGTTGTGAGAACAATAGAGTGTAAGAGGGAGCAAAGAGACAAACTTATACCAAGGGAGGAGATGTTACAAATCAGTGCGGCTCCCAAGCAAGGGCGAGAAGGTGAAAGGGAGAACATGGGGCAGTGGGTAGGGGGAGGATTGGTTATGGGGATGGTAAAGCTAGGGGAGGGGAATGCTAAGTTAGGGAGAGATCATGGTTAGGGAGAGATATGGAGCTAAAGCAAAAAGTTAGGTTAGGGAGAGATCGGTTTTGGTTAGAGAGAGAAAAGGAATCAATGCAATAAAGAATGATAAATCAAGGAAATTAAAAAAGAGGAAATTTACTTGAATAGAAAAATGGAATTGGGTTTTGTTAGAGTAGGGGGTTGGGTTTAGTTAGTTAATGGGAAAAAAAGGGGAAATAAATACACTAAAAAAATTAATAAACATAAATAAGTCATAGAAAGGAAAGTGCAAAGACAAGGTGGTGGGGAAAGAGAAAAAGAGGGGTTGATATTAAGACTAATAGACTAAACACTCAATAGACTTAAACCGAACACTCATCAAAGGCATAAAGGTGCCATAGATCCTATGACAAGAGGGAAAAAACTTTTCTCTTAATATTTTAACAAGTAGGCAAGGATAATGAAAAACCAATCACCACATGCCATAATAAATCAAATAAAACAATGCTACAGAAAAAAAACCAAATATTAATTAAATGCAAAAAATAAGGGAATTAATTACCAAGAAAAGGATCTACACATGGATAAAAAGAGGGGGTGGGGGGATATAAATCCAAAATTGCCACACCTTTACTCTTTGGAAAACAATGTGTAAGTGTATGTGTGCTGGGGGAAATGAGTGTCATTGGAAAAAAAAGAGGGGCGTGACTTTATTTCATAAGCGTGTAAGAGGGTATGGGAGTATTTGTGTGTATGTGCATGCAGAAACATGTGTAACAGTGTAGAAAATGTGTGTGTGTGGGGGGGGGGGGGGGCAGGGGAGAGAGAGAGAGAGAGAGAGAGAGTTTTGTTTATTTCTTTGGCTATTCAACAGTAGGGACTCCCATTTGGTTGTCGACACATGCACTCTCTACACCACTCATGTTGAGATCAGTACATCAGGCTGCCTAGAGGGTCTAAAATCCACGTTCACATGATTGCTGGAAGTGGATATTGGATAAGGGTTGGATGTGGATGATGGAGACTTGGTCCTATTTAGTGGATGGTTTTGGACCCCATTGTATGTGTGGATCATCTTAGCCTTGTTTGATAAGGCTAATAGTAGCTAATCAGATGTTGTTGGTTGGCTCCTTTCTTGTGTGGTCCTCCATTGTCTCTACTCTCTCCCTCATCATGAGCTTCTCTTCCATCTTGAGCACTCTGGTATTCTTAACATGGTATTAGAGCTCTAGGCCCTTCTCCTGCCTCTCAGTTTTTTCCAACTTGGACATTCCTCTTCTTGCCTCGTTTGTATATAACTAGTCTGCCATCTATTATGTAATAATCTTGCTTCTTTAACCATCTAGCCTTGCAAGTAGTAGGGTAAGGTAGTGGTGATGTCAATGACAAAGATTTGGCTTGATGACCTACAGTGAAGCTGCAGTGGGTTATGCTTGCAGTTTGTGGAAGTCTACTGATAGAGTTTTTAGTTAGGGGCTACCATATTTCTTGCTCTCCTGATTGTTACAACTATTCCCATAAGAGATTTAAGAAGCTGCCATATGTTTGGGTGCTTTTTGATAGTTTGTGGACAGCCCCAAATTTTTCACAACAACTGTTGCTTGGTGTATTCTCAATTTCAAAGGAGGAGCATAAAGTATCCTCATTGAGGCTATTTGTCTAAAGTCAAGAGATTTCTGCCACGAGTTTTTCGAGTGAGTTTTTTTTAGCAACCCACTATTTCTTATTCCACCTATTCCAGTTAGTCCTCTCTCTCTCTCTCTCTCTCTCTCTCTCTCTCTCTCTCTCTCTCTCTGTCTCTCTCTCTCTCTCTCTCTCTCTCTATTTGTGACATATCTCTCAACTATTGAAGGTTGAGTCCACCTGTGTCCAACACTTAGATCATGGGATATGCCTTTGAGGCACTTGCAAATTGTCCTCTGAAAGCATGGGTTGGTATATAAGCATGTTCGCATTGGCATCCATCCCAAACACGTGGAGATACACAAAATACAAATGCTTGCATGCAAGTAGTGCATTCCTTTCCATCACTCAATCCATGAAATCCTAACAACTACATGCTGGGTTCTTGGCAACGTCGACATTATAACTTTCCCCCTTCACTCTAGAGTTTTCAATATATATCTTGAAAACTTCATGTTTCAAGGCTTTCAATTCTGTGTGGTCCTTTACTGTTACTTCTAGAGAAAGGGTGGGATTAATCCTTGTAGCTGCAGCTTTTGAGACTCCCGGTCAATATCTTGGTACAGATGCATTCAAATGAGACTCAATCGGTGCCTTGTGTAGAACAAATCATCCCGTCTCTAGGGAGTTTATCTCATTCTTAGTGAGATTTGTTCCATGAGCTATTGGCCATACTTGCGGAACTCTGGTTGGGGAATTTTGGATCAAGGAGCATATATTTGAGGTATGGTCCACGTGGTCATTGCAAAATCACATGTATTGCCTCCGCGAACCCGCTTGATTGCTTGCTTGCCCTTGCGAGGTGGACCACTCAATCATCCCCAAAAGGATGGAGCTGGCACTCCTACTACTGTATTCTTGATATTTTTCTTGCACTTCCCCTGTCGTGCCCCTAGCCATCCTCGACATTGCACTCTGCTATGCAGTGGAATCCTTCTAATTTGCCATATGGTATTGTGAACTGCAGTCTCCACCACCTTCTCCAAAGATGTATCGATTGTTGTGGGCTCCATTTCCACTTGTTCCGCTGCTTTCAAAGTTGAATTGTCTTGCTCCTTTCTTGTGAGGCTGGTTTGTTGCCACAAATTCTAGCCTGTGAGTGGCATTTTCCTCCTCTGTTTATTGGTGCTTTGCAACAATGCATTGGCCAAGTCTCTGACACATGCATTGTACAGATTCAATGTCCCCTTGAATCCTTTCACAGCCAGCCAACTTGCCTGTATAGGCTCAGCAAGATTTGTCATGGGCACTTACGATATGTCCTCCGTGTCCTATCAAGAGTGAAGTGCAGTGAGTGGTTCGTTTGCAAAATTTGGTGGGAAAATAAAATTTGTATTTATGAATGGATACTCACACCAACAAAGTGCTTTCGCCAATGCGAATATCAAACATGTCACCAGCTCAGCCAACAATCCATCACAGGGATGTTCGAATCAAAAACCTTCCCTGTGGCCCACCAAGCCTGAATGTACCTTTGTTGTGTGGTTGCATCCTCCTCTATCGATGCACACATCCACAATTGGCACATGCATTTGTGCTCATCTTGAAAGCTCCTATGCATGTACTAGGAGGTCTGTATCTATAGGCTTTCTCCCAATGGAAAAGGCAAGACCTTTCCCGGCCATGCATCATGTTCTTTGGTCCATTATTGAAGATTGTTCATACTACCCTCCAGTTCTTGCCAGCCTCATCTGCCATGAAGCCTTTAAAGTCTACAGTGGGGTGCCCACACTTCTCCATGACATCATTTAGCTTCAACTAGAAAATGATCTGAGCCTCAGTGTCCTCCTCTTTCATCTCGCACACGGCAATAGTCATCAACTCTTGGATGCTACATCATATAACTCAAGCATCATCCTTTTGGTGGTGCTCGAGGGAATGTAGGAATACTAGCATTTGCCGTACCTCGGATCATATACGTGAGTTACCATCATTGTCCACCCACATATGCACCGTACATGGTCAAAACATATCTAGCTATTTCGTAGATCTCCACCACCAGTGCGGCGCATGCAGTTCACCATATCTACCCCCGAAGCAGGCGCTATTGTTGACATCTTGAAGATAAATCATTTGCTTTCATCATAGACCGCTTGACCAAGGAAGAGGCTCCCATGGAAAAATCTATAAACACATCTTTGCTTCAGCTTTAGGAGTCTGGACTGCATGCCTTCATCACTTTCAGTGCGAGCACCATGTACCATATGCTTGAACATGAGCCACATTGTCCATTCTACTACGCCTTATGTTGCTTCTAAGAATGCAAAGAAAACACATTTGAGTGTAGTTGCCATTGGGTTCAACTAGCCCAGTATGGTTTACTTGTGCCTTTGGACAAGAGGCTCCAACTCCTCTAGCATTGCCATCAACTCATTATCCGTAAGGGAGACGCCACCGGTGGATGAGGACACTTGAGACTTTTTTTTTGGCGACTACCATTTGTAGGTGTATGGGACCTATTGCATTAAAGTCCTTCACCATCTCTTCAACCGTGCACCTAAGGTCTTTTACGAGGGCTCTATAGGTACCTCTTTGCACTTGGTGATTATGCCTACCCACGTGGAAAAAGAGTCTCGTCATTTCGGGCCCCGCCATCATGTAGTACGCCATGTTAGCCCTCTCTACTCTGAAGACTAACTCGAAACGCACTACTGCGACAGATTTACATGCGTAATCGAACTTCAGAACTGCGTATGAAAATTCATAGAGTAGAACAGTGATCGACAGAATCATTCATGATAAAACAATAAGGTAGATGCAATAGAATATCTGTATTACACTTCTCCGAGCAGTACAACACCGTACTCTCTGATACATAACAATGTTCCTCTTCTGATCACACTGATCCTTGCTCCGATCCTCATCAATGAGCCCCGAATGATCGCTCTCTTCTCTTTTATCTAACCGGCACACATAACTCCTTCACGGTTGCCGTGACGGTTGCCGTGATGGTTGCCGTGCCTCTTCAGTTCTCCGCCTGGTCCTAGAACTTCCGTCTTTTCATATCTCACTATAAACTAGATACAACGTATTAATGATAATGATCTAAGGACTCCCCCCCTAGTTCCTCTTTGCTGTTGCTGCTTTTGCCCTTAACACTTGGCACTCCCGGTGAATCGGATTCCGGATCCGCATCCGAACCCACCGGTTCTCCGCTACGGTTCATCCTCGACGTCGCCACCGTCATCGTCCGCCGCCGCCGCTGCTGCCGCTGCCGCCGCCGGAACTGCTGGAGCCGCCGGCGCCGGTACTTGTACTGCCGGAGCCGCTTGCGCCGGTCGAAGTAAAGGCAGCTGCTGCGGGTTGAGAGCATGGGCATCCACAAAAATTTGGAGCTGTCCATAGAAAGGTGGTGCCGCCGCCCCCGCCTGCTGAGCTACTGCCGCCATCCGATGAATATAGCGGCATGCTGTCCGCAGGTCGACCAACATAGCTGCTCTCTCAACATGACTCGTTCTCCGCAGCTGTTGTAGCTCCTCTTCATGCAGTCGGGTCTTCGCAGATAGAGCGAGTTCGAGATCGGTTACCCGCATACTGCGATCTGCTTTCTTCGCCACACCATCCATTCGTTTCATTACCCGCCCCAATTCCTTGGTTTGGGCACCTGTTGATTGTTCTGCCGTAGTAGCTCTGATCTTCAGCAAATCTGCCATGAGGCTCTTCACCTCAACTTCATGTTGATGGTGCTCGTCTTTCCGGGCGAGCTTGAGTGCCAACAGCTGAGATCTGGCATCGTCACACTGCTGTTGCACCACCGCGACGTGTTCTTGCAGCTGCAAAAATTGCCTTGCGTCAAAGGATTCCCCGTCCGCTGGCTTCGGAAAAGTTGCCACAAAAGCGGCTGCTGCGTCCGCTTGGGGTCGTGGCTTCATTGCGGGAACCTGTGCGATCTCGGGTCTTTTTCCTCTGGCCTTCGCTCTTCGGAGGGCTTCTTCCAGTTCGGCGATCCGTTTGACATAGCCTTTGGAAGAATCCACCGGTCCCGCCGCTGTCTGCTTCCCGAGAGTATTTGCCGATGTAGAACTTCCACCCTCCAGTTGTGCCGCAGTTTCCGTCACCGGTACTGGTGGTAAAAATGCTGTTCCTGCGCCCCCTCCCGCCGGATCATCCTCATCCCTCCGGGCCAACCGTCGATCGAGAGGCCTGCAAGCCCGCTCCAGCTCTACTCGCAATTGACGTTGATGATCAAGAAAAATACCCTGCATCTCTGCGACGAAGGCTTCCGATAAATCCAACAAAAGTGCCTCGTCCAGCATGCGTGTAGAGCTAGAGGGTTGCCGGTACCCCATCACTTCCGCTTCCAACAACTGCACCTTGGCGGTCGCAGTTGTAGCCTTCTCCGTCAATTGTTCCGTCAGCCGCAGGTGTTCTTGAGTTTGGGCGACAATCGCCGTCCTTGCTTCCTCCATATCCTGCTGTCGCCGTGCATCCATCTGTTGGAATTGTAACAACTGCTCCTGCAGCTGTTGATTGCGTTCGAGCAGCCTGGCATTTTCCTGGCGCAACTTCGCCTCATTCTCCTCCAGCTGCCCCTTCTGAAAACATTGGAGCAAGCGCTCCGCCAACCGTCGTGCCGTGACCAGATCATATGTCTCCACCGGCGGAGATAGCTGCAGCTCACCACTCCCCCTTGGGACTACACGGGTTTCCTCCTGACATGCCTGTCTCCCCGAAGTGTCCTCCCGAGTGTGGGCTGAGCTTTCCCCTTGCAAGGCCTCCGCTTCCGGGCGGGTTTTCTTCAACATTGCTCCTTCCGGCACAAGAGCCAACTTTCTTTTCAATAAACTGGCCATGCGGCTCGATGTTGCTGAGACCGCTGGCCTACTCCGCTGGCTGCCCTGTGGAACTTCTGCCGGAACCACCACCGCAGGTACTACCGCCGTAACCTCCACCGCAGGTACTACCGGAGTCACCTGGTTCCTTGGCGTCAGAGCTCCCTCCGTTGTTGATCTTGCTGGTTCCACCTCCTTGGACTCCTTGTCCGAAGCATCGTCTGTGGACTCCTCCACCTCCACATACGACCCTGGGACTACCGGTTCCGCATCTGGTCCGAACAAAAGAAATAAGACTTGCCCCATCCGGGATGTTGCCGTGGGCTTCAAGAGCTTCTTGGCCACCTCCAGAATTCTGTCCGCCATCAGCTTCGCCCAGGGAACCGGTTTCCCTTGCTCCGCCCTCTGGAAATAGGTAAACTGGGCCTGTCCCAGTAGCTCTGCTTTCACCTTCTGCCAGAGTGTCTCCGCAATAAACTTGTAGCATGTCTTCTTCGAAGCATCCAGCTTCTTCATGTTGTACTCCCCCTTGCAACCTGCGCCGAGAGCTGCCTCCATGGCACTGCTGGTAAGCTTCGTGACTTTGCATGGACCATCCACCGGCAAGTGCAACCGGGCCGCTACCAGCTCCTTGCACAAGGTGAAAGTCTTTCCATACACCATGACCTTGCGCCCGCGTGCAAGCTGCGCCAAGATATCTTGCGCCAATGGATGAACTGGTGTCGTAGCCCATGGCAAACCCGCGAACTCCACCAGACGAGTTCGTGTCAGCCAAGACTGCACAGCCTCATCCCCAACAGGTAACGGATTGATCAGATGGAAGACCACCATAGCGGCGAGAAGCTGGGATGCGAGGGAGAAGAGTTCTGGAAAACAAAGAGTTGGAAATAAGCCCCCTTTTGCTTCCAAATTGCCTTTTGGATGCCCTGGTGAACCCCTTGTTTGCATGCAACGATCAAGTGTCCCATCATCCTGATAAAATCCCCACTTCGAAGATTCAATAGATTGCATGGCGGCGTCCTCGCTCCGCGACACGAAGCTTTGCTCCCACCGTTTCTCGGAATAAAGTGAGTGATACCATACGTGCGTACTAATAGCCCCCATCATCGGTTTCTCCACCGAAATGGCTATAAATGCATTGGAAATGATCATCTCAGGTGGTATCTCCGGAAATGGGTAAGGTGGCATGGGCCCTGTATATGGTCGGAGACGAAATCCATTTACCGGCTTCTGCAACAGCTCCCCCTGTACTGTTCCTAATCGGAACGTGCCGTCACCATAACGCTCCACCACCCAATACGGACCTCCCCACCGTAACTTCAGCTTACCCGGATGCGGACCCATCCGAGTGTTAAACAATATCACGGCATCTCTCCGTTTGAAGGTCTTCTTCTTTGAATGACGGTCCACCCAGACCTTCCGTCTGTCCTGGACTACCTGTGCAAGATACGCACTGTTGAACCGCTCCTCACCCAGCCGATCCAGCTGTTCAATCCTCCGGTCTACGGACTCGTCCCAGCCCAATTTCTCTGCCGCTGCAATCCGCAGACTCGGTACTAGGAATTCCATGGGGACCACTGCTTCAACTCCGTAAACCAACTTGAATGGCGTGAACCCCGTCGCAACCTTATAGGAAGTCCGGAACGCCCATAATGCGGAGTAAAGTTTTTCATCCCAATCTGTCCGATTTTCATTGACCAGCTTTTTCAGAATGACTAGCAACACCTTATTCGAGGACTCCGCCTGTCCGTTTGCCTGAGGGTAATACACTGTGGACTTCTTATGAATGATTAGGTGCCGGGTAACCAGTTCCCGTAACACCGCATTAATGAAATGCCCACCTTGATCCGTGACGAGCTCAACCGGACATCCATACCGTGTCATAATGGCTTCATAAAGGAATCTGGCCACAGCCTTTGCCGAATTATCCTTCAGTGCTCTGGCCTCCACCCATTTGGTACAGTAATCCGTCGCCACCAGGATATACCGGTTACCTGTCCTCCTCGCCGGCGGCGAAAACGGACCTACAAAGTCCAGCCCCCACTTCATGAACGGTTCGAGGGCCAGTATGGGATTATGCGGCATCCGGTCCCGACCTGATGGCTGGCCCAACCTCTGGCACACATCGTATCTTTTGACGAACCTATGCGCATCCCCCATTAATGTTGGCCACCACAGACCTCCTTGGAGTACCTTCCGTCCGGTTACTTCTCCTGCGAAGTGTCCACCGCTGATTCCTTGGTGAGCCTCTTCCAGGATGACCTCCTGCTCATGTGGGTACACACACCGTCGCAACACACCATCTAGCCCCTGCTTATACACCCTGCTTATACAATTGGTCAGCAATGATCCGGAAGTCTCTGCTCTTGAGCGCGAGCCGTTTCCGCTGGTCTCGCGACATTCCGTCGCGCATCTGGCCCATGTCGACAAAGTGAAACATGTCGTCGTACCACGTCTTTGGAGCTGCCGGTACCACCGCCTCCAGTTCGAACAGCTGGGCATCCGGAAAATCGTCTTCCACACCCATCGGGTCTTCGCCAGATTCCAACCGCGAAAGGTAATCCGCTACGGCATGTGTACTTCCTGGTCGATGGACCACCGTGAAGTCGAACTCCTGTAAAAGCAGCATCCACCGGGCCAACTTTCCAGTGAGCTCGGGCTTGTGTACCAAATACAACAAGGCGGAATGATCCACATGAAACGTGAACCGATTCCCCAACAGGTAGTGACGAAACTTTGTTACGGAATAAATCATCCCCAATGCTTCCCGCTCCGTCGTAGAGTAATTCCGTTCGGCTTTTGACAACCTGCGACTTGCATAATACACCGGTCGGAACCACTTGCTTGTCGCTTCCTGCATGAGGACACTGCCAATAGCCACGTCCGAGGCATCCACGAAGACATGAAACATCTTCGTCCAATCTGGCGGCTGAACCACCGGTGCTGTCGCCAACATCAGTTTGAGCCGTCGAAAAGCTAAGTCACAAGCAGGAGACCAGACTACCGGTACTTTGTTGAGTTGGTCATACAGTGGTGTCGCCACATCCGCCAGATACCGCAGCATTCGGCTGTGCCATTTAACCTGCCCTAGGAATCTCCCGAGCTGCTTACCGTTGCCAGGAACCTTTGCCTGCCGAATCGCTTCGACCTTCGCCGGATCTACCGCAATGCCTTCCGCCGAGACAATGCAACCCAGCAGCATACCGCTGCCCACGGCGAATGCACATTTCATAGGGTTCAGACACAACCGTGCCTCCCTACACCGGGTTAAGCATTTCTTCAGATGCTCAAGGTGCTGCGCGCGACTCCCAAAAACATTGAAATCGTCCAGAAATACCTGCATAAAGATTAGTAAATAATCATCAAATATTTCTTGGACCATGCGTTGAAATGTTGCCGGAGCATTCTTTAGCCCAAATGCCATCACCAGGAAAGCAAATGCTCCCCACTCCGTGATGAAGGCTGTTTTCTCTCGATCTTCTGGTGCCATCTGCACCTGGTTATACCCACTGAAGCCATCCAGAAAAGAATACATCTCGTGACCTGCCACTGTATCCAGCATAGTATCATTAAACGGCAAGGGAAACGGATCCGTGATTGTCGCCGCGTTAAGCTTTCTGTAGTCAACACAGACCCGCAACTTCAAATTCTTTTTTGGAACAATCACTATTGGCGAAAGCCACGTTGCACGGTCAACCGGATAGATAAACCCGACCTTTAGCAGCCTGTCCAGCTCCTCCTTCACCCTCTGGGCATAGTTCGGGTTCATTCTATACCGTTGTTGCCGAACCGGTATCGCATCCTTCTGCAGATTGATCCTGTGCTGATAGAATTTGGGATCGATGCCGAGCAAATCTGTGTAGTCCCAGGCGAACACGTCTTTGAAGGATTTCAGCAATGTCTCCAATTTTCCCCGAAATCCTTTATCGAGCTTCGCACTGATACGGACGTTCTTTGGCTCCTCCTCCGTCCCGAGGTTAAGATCCAGCAGCTCGTCTTCTTTGACCCGCCGCGAGCGACGGAGTTCCTGCTTGAAAACTCTTTCCGCCTCCGCCACTCCTGCTTCGTCCGGCATGTCTCCTGTGCCTTCCGGTAGACTCCCTTCGACTGGTTCTTTCGTGGAACTGGATGACTCCTGCGTAGCCGAGGGAATCTGATGCTGATATTGCTTTAAAACGGCAACCACATCGACCTCGAACAAGCTTACCAGCTCCGTATTCCTACTGAAGTAATCATCCTCCTCTTCGACCCCCATTCCGTCCATCATATGGATACCTTCCGCCATCGTCGGTCGGAATGGTGTCCTCAGCCCTTGTTTGGTATGTACCGAGAGCTTCAGCTTCTTTTTTCCTTTCCGAATGGTGATGCGGTCTGATTGCCAGTCTTGTTTCACACGGGCCTGCCGCAACCACGGTCTTCCGAGCAATAATGGGTATGACCCGCTAATATCCTCCATCCGGAGAATCACCGCAGCGATTTCGAACTTCACGCCGCAAACCTCCATTTTCAAACCACGGAGCAATCCTAACGGCTGCACTCTCCGTTGGTCTGCCATCCGAACGGCGAAGGGTGCTGATTCCCATTTTGTGATACCCAATGGCACCAGCATTTGTTCGGACAGGATGTTGACCCCAGACCCTCCGTCCAGCAACACCCCTCCCACACGGCTGTTCTCCAGTGTTACGGAAATTACCGGGACCGCTTCGTCAAAAACAGGAGGCTGTACTTCCGCTGCAGGCTTTGCAGATTCGTCTGACGACACTTCCATTGTTACCGCTTCCATCTCCGACTCCATCGCCCTGACTGGTTCCGTCAATTGTTTGATGAGAGAACTCCGGAAATTGGGTACCAATGCTAACAATTGCTCCATTGTCATGTGTATTTGCTGTTTCCGCAAATCCTGCCATAAATCATATGGTTCAACACCCTCCTCGCCGGTCATCAGGCTGTCCTTCTGACTGGTAGGTAGACAAGTCGCTTCTGGCTGCTCTCCTTGCAGGCGCCTTGCCACCTTCGCACCATTCTCCGTCACCGAGACTGCCTTTTCCGCGCTCGGCCTAGGTAACACCGTTGGGGTTTTCTGGACCCATTCACCGACCGTCGACCGCACCTTTTGTTGTGCCTGCCAGTCCAACGCCGTAGGTCTCCCCTTCTCTTGCTGGGCCTTGTATTCCCGCACCTTTTCCTGGGATCGTGTGACCACGAGCACATCTCCGCTCGCACTTCCTCCCACTTTGCCTTCAACAGGGACACCCGCCGGTATTTCCGGTACTTCTTCGGACTTCGGACTAGGCTCCTTGCTATCCTGTTGCTGACTGGCATCATCGCATTCGATAATCAGAACCGCATTCACTGCTGGTGCGGACTTGCCTTCTCCGGATCCCCGGGTTGCTTCCTTTTCCGCCTTGTGGCGCTTGAATAATTCGCAATCTACCTTTCGATGTCCGAGTTGATTGCAATAAAAACATAGGAACGTCCGTTCCCCTGCTGGTTCATCTGCACCTGTTCCAGCCGTTCTCGGCCGCCAAGGTCTTTTCGCCGGTGCGGCTGGTACCGCGGCTGGTGCTGCGGCTGGTGCCGCAACTACCGCCGCCACCGCTGGTGTCGGGGCTATTCGTGCGTTATAGCGGCAGATCTCCGTGGTATGCGTCGCTGTTTGGCAAATCGCACACCACCGCTCATTCAAACCGCATTCCTCTGCTAAGTGTCCTGCATTCCGGCACCGATTACACCAAGTATCCTTGCGAACTTTTGAAGAGGACCCTATTCCACTATCCCGGCTTTTGGCTCCGGCAGCAGATCCTTCCGGAAATAACTTCCCTGCCGCTTTTCCAGCCTTCTGCCTCATGGAACGTTTGTCCTCCTCCTCATCCGACTGATCCGACTCCTCCTCATTATCGGTATCAGAGTCTCCCTCAGCCTCCTCATACTTCACTTTTCCTTTCCTTCCCTTGGAAGTAAACAGAACTTGTTCCGCCCTCACCGCTGCTTGGACGACTTCTTCCAATGAAAGAGCTTCCAGATCCAACGATGCCAGGGACCTTTTCAATCCTTTAATCAGCCCCTCCATGAAGTAAGCATTTTGGATGGGGACTGCCGGGGTAGTTGCTGCATCGAGGCGGCGGATCAACGACCGAAACCTGGCCGCATACGCCTCCACTTCTTGGTTCTTCTGTTCCAGTCTCCCCAGTTTGGCCAGGACATGAACACGGGTCTTGTCCTCCCGAAACCGGAGCAAAAAGGCATCCCGCAGTAGATCAAACGTGGCGAAATGGGTAGCTCCATATTGCGCGATCCATACTGCCGCCTGCTTCTGCAGTGTCGGGATGAAAGTCGCCATCTTCATAAGATCTGTCGCCTGCACTGGTGGAGCCGTATTCACCATCCATGCCATCTCAAATGACAGTATATGTGCATCCGCATCCTCCTTATCCCGTCCCGAAAACTTGGGGTACTTCACCGTCATCCTGGGTACCAGTGGTGGAATAGCCGCGCTACTTACCGCCGGAACTCCACCCCCGCCTCCGCCTCCACCGCCTCCACCTCCCCTACCGGGATCTGGTGACGGACCTGGGGCTCCGCTTCCTGCAGGCACACCACCCCTCCGTCTCCTGGGACTCGGTGGTGGGGAATTCCGCAACGGTGACGCTTCGTCTTCCGGAGGAGTACTTGTTAAATCGAACGGGCTACTGCGTCCGGAGGATTCGCCTTCCTCCTGAACACCGGAAACGACTGGACCTTCCTCTCCTGGGATCAGCGGAGGTGTGTCAGAGCGGCTACTACTCTCACTATCCGTGAAGAAGCCGAAGAGAAGATCACGTTGAGCCACATATCTGTCATGCCGTTCCTCGCGGGTTGTACGTGCCGATACTGGAGTTGCAGGCTCCCGAGGCCGTTCCGGAGAGCGCGATGTTCCCCCTGGCTCACTCCCAGCGTCATTCATGCGCTAGTCCACGCACCGAGGAATCAGAGTATTACAGATGGGGAGCATCCAACCTCTCCGGGGTATCCACCGCGACGAACATGGAAATCTTCCGTGGTCGCCAAAGTGTTAGCCCTCTCTACTCTGAAGACTAACTCGAAACGCACTACTGCGATAGATTTACATGCGTAATCGAACTTCAGAACTGCGTATGAAAATTCATAGAGTAGAACAGTGATCGACAGAATCATTCATGATAAAACAATAAGGTAGATGCAATAGAATATCTGTATTACACTTCTCCGAGCAGTACAACACCGTACTCTCTGATACATAACAATGTTCCTCTTCTGATCACACTGATCCTTGCTCCGATCCTCATCAATGAGCCCCGAATGATCGCTCTCTTCTCTTTTATCTAACCGGCACACATAACTCCTTCACGGTTGCCGTGACGGTTGCCGTGATGGTTGCCGTGCCTCTTCAGTTCTCCGCCTGGTCCTAGAACTTCCGTCTTTTCATATCTCACTATAAACTAGATACAACGTATTAATGATAATGATCTAAGGACTCCCCCCCTAGTTCCTCTTTGCTGTTGCTGCTTTTGCCCTTAACACGCCACACATTCGTATTGCTTCAAAAGAATGGGGGAACTTTTGCAAAAGAAACAGGCCAAGGTTCCCAATTTACATAAGGGATATATATATAGAGAGAGAGAGAGAAAGAGAGAGAAAGCTATCCCACCCCTTTTCTCGAGTAAAAAAAGGGCCAAGAGGTGTAGTCTAAGCTTACTCCATAACCATTTCAATATTAAAAAGTTGCTATAAAAAAGAAACAAAGGTAAAGAAAAAGTTAAGAGACTATTAACATTTAACTAGAACATCAGGAATGAATAAAATTGAACAACTTCAAAGAACACGTAAGTGAGCTTTTTGAAGTAAGTCACTACAGTTAGCACAACATATAATAAACATAAGAGAATATATATATATGCAACAATACGCATAACTATATGTAAAAAAGAAAAAGTTATACATTTAATTATTAGTGTAAATCTAAGTCTATGTGCATATTAAAGAAAATAAAATAAGAGGAGAAATAGTTAAGGGAAAAAAGGGGAAATTAGAAAAAAAAGGGAAGGAAGGAAAAAATTAAAAAATAATGAAGGAACGAAAGTGAGAAAATTTAAATAACAAAAGACCATGCAAAGCCAAAAACCGTGAACTGAGACAGTAACGCCATGTGTGTGTTAGAGCCGAGATCAAAGGTAGTCAAGACCAACCAAGTGAGCTAGAGTGAGCCAAAAACTGAGGCTAAGCAAGAAGAGCACTCTAGTATGGTGATGACCAAGCTGCTACAGTCTAGCAAGGGAGCAGTAGGTTGTCGTAGAAACGCCCATGGAGACATACTACTACTAGGCCAAGCTAGTGCACAGGGACAAAGAGGAAGGGTAGGAGATAAGTGCAATTGGAGTGGAAAGACCGAGGAGAAAGTTGAAGCCATACGGCCGGGCATGCCATGAAGTGCGAGAAACAGTAGAAGACGAAAGGCCGGGCAAGATTGTGCAAAGGGAGCGGAAAAAAGCCAAAAGAGTGGACGATCCAGAGCAGACGGAGCTACAAGAAACAAGAGAACAATTGTTGCACATGCAGGAAAAGGCTTAACAGGGGACAAACATTGTGCTGAAGAAGTCTCAGGTTCCGCTCTGATCAACTATTCTAACTATTCTGATTCTTGACAAGCTAAGGAACCTATTGGTTTAGGCTCTTCTATCTTAGCCAACTTCATATTCAATGCATAGATTTCTTTTTTCAATTCTTGTACCTCTTTGTTCAATAAGAATTTAGATAAATTCTGAATGTGGTCCTCCCAATTTAGATAAATTCTAAATGTGGTCCTCCTTCTAAAAAATCTCCTTATTCTCCTCTTTGTTCTTAATAAAGATTAGTATATCAATCACCAAACTTGTTGAGGTGAGCTCTCATGATCCTTCACATGGTGCCATGAGCACATGTAGAGCAAAGGTATGAGTAAAGGGCAAGCTGCCACATGGCATGGAGGAGATATCTGAACTGTAAGTGTCCACAATGGGTATAGGGTCAGGTGACCCTCCAGACTGGCCGACCCGAGTCAGCAAACAGGCTGACCAGTTTGTAAACAGATCGACCAGCCACAGGCCAGTCGACCAGGTCTGTGGATCTACAGACCTGGTCCAGCATATATAAGGCCCCTTTGTGCAGGTTCCTTGCTGCTAGTTCCTGCTGCAGCTGTGTTGAACACGTATAAGGTCCAGCATATATAAGGCCCCTTTCTGCAGGTTCCTTGCTGCTGGTTCCTCTTGCAGCCCTCCTACGTTACATTATCACACGACGTTACCTTACCCATTCTTACTCCTGTATGTGCTGGAGTATCTTCAAGGGGAAAGTCCCCCTCCACTTCTCTCAACCAAGATAGGTGGATTAAAAACTATTAAGTAATCCTTGCGAGAAGAAGGGCTGAGGTACATACGCGAACAAAGGGAGAGCTACTTTGAAACTCACATTTGAATAAACATACACACATATGTACAGAATATTCACTTTATTTTGGACGTAGTTGTAAAAATGACTTTGAACATCATTCCAAACTTTGAACATGTCAACGAGGCAATACTTGATGTTTGTGATGTCATCGCTTCATGAACAATGGGATCTTCATATGATGAAACAAATTGCAAGGGAGGGCCTTCCACCCTCCTTCCACCTGCTCAACCAAGTAAGCAACTATGCGCCTGTCAACTTCAACTATCGCTATTGCAGAACATCTAAAGTGCTTAGGTGGACGCTAAGGTCTCCATACAATGAGATGACTGAAAAGGGTGGGACATTCAGCATGTGCAACTAGACATCCAACGACGTGCCTATCTTCATCAACCATTGTAAAGCATTTAAAGTCCATACTTATTTGCACACACAATTGAGACATGAATAAGCTCCCATACCAAGAACTAGAATTCGGCACCAATCATTAAATGATAGCTGCATGACTAACAATTTAATGGATCCCTATGATCTTTAAGTTCCTGCAGATCCAAAGAAATGATTGCTTCATGGATCTTCTTGCTCATCATTGTCATGATGTCCTAGCATCCAAGAGAAGGGGCTAGAATCTTAGCATACTCAAGGCCCGTGAAATCCTAGTACCAAGAGGAGACCTACTACTACATACATTCACCATTAGTGATGAGATTTTTGTCATCTCATAATGGTATGGCTAGTGTGTGTGTTCCCTATTCACTACTAACCTATTAATGCTAAGGACTCTTTTTTTAACCATTCAAATCGATTGAGTGTTCACTTATTGTTCAATCCTTAAGTAGTCCACAATAATTTCTTAGCAATCAGATCCACCCTCTTACATACAAGTATTAATAACAAATCAAATGCAAGCATACTCAATAAGTGCCCAAGATATATATATATAAATTGTAAGTTCCTATGAGTCATGGATTGTGGAGGTGTACTTACCTAACCACTTCCTCATTTTTTGAAGGTCCAAGTTGCCGCATCCCGAAAACTCCTGTTGTAAGAATCCTCTTATAAGCCTTCTACTCTTATCCCTCTTGAACCCATTCTTTTCAAAGTTCCCAATCAATTTCTTAATTTGCACAAAGGCATTGAAATCCTCTTTTTCAATGTATAGTATGAGCATCACTTAGGAAAGGATTACTTTCTTGGAGAATGATAGGGGTCGGTTACTACTATCAGCCCAGATGAACTTACATACCAGGTAATCCAGGGACTTAGTTTTATCATATTGTCATTGCTACTCCATTGCTTTTGTTAGTAACAGTAATGGACATACTCAAAAAATTAGTTCTTACTCCTCTTGCAATACCATCCTCCCCAAATTGTATATCCATTGTGGTGTCTTTTATTTCTAAGAATTGGAGGGGGTAAATCCAAATTGGATCGATCTCATCATTCTCTTGCACTCTGAAGAATTATCTTGGGGAATCTACATTGATTAACAGTATATCATCCATATATCTATGGCTGTTTGAATTTGGATAAACTCCCCCAATCCTTATTCTTCCATTATTTCTTAATGAAGTTAAGCTCAAACCAATGTAGATATAAATTACACCATAGGGGTGAGCACGAAAATCCCATAGTTATGCCTGAGATTTGTTTATACACTTGTTCTGCTAATCTCAAGTGCATGTTTTCCAAGAGCCACATATTGATCATGATACACTCCTGTTCAGACCAAGATACCATGGTTTTGCTTCGTTTATCACTCCATGAAGCTTTTTTCCTATTCCAGTTTAGGTTTAGATACCTCTTTCTCTTCCCTCTGTAGACCATACTGATGAATTATGATATGACCTTCTTCAACCCATATTGTTTGTCCAAAGGGATTTTTTCATAACATTTACCTATATCTGTAGTGAAGACCAAGTGGATACTTTTTGGTAAATTTAATTTCACCTCATAGATGGAACGAACTATCCAAAATGCACTTACAATAATGTTGGCCTCCAATTTGATTTGCTCTTGAAGATCCCTAGATGAATTCATGATGGGATCCAAGCATGCTTGTTGTAAAGCAAAAGTGATCAATGATTCCAATTCCAAAAAGATACAAAGGTGTGCATTAGTTATCCATCTGAAAGTGTTCTTATGAGCTTTGAAGGTAGCCCCATTAGATACAGTAATGAATGGGAGTCTAGAGTAATATTTAAGTTAAAGTTTTGAATATCTTTGACGAGTCGATCTAAGATATATGGGCTATCTACTCTTGCAAAGTCTCTACTAGATACCCTTAGTACAGCTTGATCGTAAATGAACTTCTTACAAATATATGTTGGAGTCAAAGCTGACTTATCTATAGAAGTAATAAGAAGGGAACTCGTTAGTCTTCTAACTCCTTCCTTATAGACGGTGTCCTCAAGGGATCCCTACTTCCAACAATGTTTAGTTTCTTCTTCTCAATTAGTCTCCTCAAAGATTCAGTGCAAAATAATCCAAATTCCCTCTCCGTTGGGTTCAACATTTTTAAAAATCTGAGACTTATTGTAATTATTTGGTTCTAGATCATATATAATGCTTCTAGTGTCCCATCCATACTCAATTGTTTGCTAGGGATATGTCCCAAACCCTTCTTCATATATTTCGAGTATATTCCTTTAATGTGTTCTCAATCACAATTTCATTGTCAATAGTACATACATGTCCCCATTCCCTTTTTATGAATTTTCTAAAAGTACTAGTGTCATAGTGACATATAATCTCTTATCCATCCCTGAATACTGTCCCAGGTTTGCAAAGCAAAGATGCTAAATTATCAAAAAATTTCAAAGCAATGCTAATATCTTTCATCATATCAATCATATTATCCATCTTGTGGTGGGAGGAAAAGTCCAAAAATAGTTTTTTAATCGAAAACATTTCAAGTAGAGGGTTATCAAATAATGCATGCACGAAGACATTAGAATTCTTCTCTTTATTCATCATCAAAATTTTCATGTTATGTGATAATAGCACTATACTTCTCAAGCAGACATCACATACCTTCCATCAATCAGTCCTTGTCATCATAAAGTAGATGTCGTACAGGAAGCTTGTTGTCCTTTGTATCAGTGTATGACATGGTCTTACCCCCTCTTAAGTAAGATCTTTGATGGTCATACCTGGGATTCCGGGCTAACCAAATGCACCAAACTCTCTGAAGGGGGTTGTCATTCAATCATCTTACTGGAATAGTGGTCCCTCTGTGAGTAATAAGCTGTGCACCCCTGGCCCCTTGTATATTCGATGTGTCCTGCTAATCTCCCTCTTGCTCGAGATCCATGTGCTCTAGAGGGCATCGCCTCAGGGGACCGTAGCATGAGTTCCCCATTACGACATCAATCCTGGCCATGGTTGGGGTAATAATGGAGCAAGGGGGTTCTTCTCCAAATTCTTAACCACTAATAGAACCAGCTCCCTCATGTACTAGAATGTGAGAGAAGCCTTGCAGAATATAACCATATCACTAGCCTTCATAAATCAAAAAATCATAAATATATGTAATTTCACTTTCAAGTACCAATTATGCTAAAATGCATCAATGAATGAAAATATATTATACATGCCTTCATAAAAGGAAGGAGTTGAAGGTAGCTTTGAATGGTCTATTTGGATAAAACGTTGGTAAGTTGTGTAGCATATACCAAATTCCATGGTCATAACACAATGGCTGTGCCCTGCAATCAACCTTTTCCTCCAAACATCTGCATTTAATATAAGGTCTTCCAACATTGAAGATATCATTTAGGTACTTAGGAGTTCTCCTTTTCGTTTCTAATATCGGGCTCTTACACCTCCCAAAAACACCCACGAGGGAAGGGCACCTACCTGTGGCAAACACTGACATTGGGCCAAAATTGGAAAGAGAGTGGTTATGTGTGATGCTAATATTGAAGCTCTACGCCTACCTCTTTGCTTCCGTTTTCAATGTTTTAGATGATTCCACAAAATCAACCAGAAAAAGCCACATATCTAGAGCAAACGGTGCTGACAAATTCATATCATGAAGTTCCCAAACTTTGTTATCATATGCCAACAATTCAGCTTCCAACAACCATGGAGGGAAATACAGATTAGTATATGTATGTATAGAGCTCTTTTTTGGAGTGACTGTAGTAGACATTAGTTGATCTGGAAAATTTGTCTCTTGTACATCCTCTGAAAGTTGTGTTAGAGGAGGACCCTTCTAGTAAAGAAAAACGCTTTAGACCTAAACTTTCAAGGAAGTTCCCCGCTGGGGGAGGGAGATTAGAATATATGAAGAGATTCCTCATTGTATCAAGAGACTTCTCTGCAAATTCCACCAAAGCAACATTAACCTCCTCCATTAACTAGTCCAAAGATAGAGATAACTGATTGATAACCTCCAGAATTTTCTCTGTATTGCCCTTACCAATTACTACGATTCTGCACCAATCAAATCGATGGACAGTTGCATAACCAGTAGTTTATTTGATTTAGGGTGTTCTTTGATTTCCTGCATATCTAGGGCAACAATTCTGTCATGGACTCTTTTCTTTAGCATAGTCATAATGGCCTGGCATCCAAGTGGCAGCAGATCCACATACCCAAGAGCCATCAAATCCTTGTGCCACAAAGAGGCCTGCTAATCAAAGCCAAGTCTAACCATTAGTCATGAGATTTTTATTACCTCACAATGGTTAGACTAACCTCAAATCCAATGTTTGTAATTGCAGAAGCCCCACCCGTCTCATATGCAACATTCCAAAATTCCTTATCTTCTAAGTGTTATCATGTCCCACACAAAGGGATTAAAAATTACTACAAATACTTATATTGGCATTGTAAGAAATAGAGTCTTTGTGATACAATCAACCGAATATAAGCTGGATAGGGGATATAATGTGTCCCAAATCAGTCATTCCTCCTTTCCCAAAATCCCCATATAGTCACTTCTGAAGGAAGGTGAAAAAGAAAAATTTTTGCTTTTCCAAAAAACTATGTACTAATAGTTATAACTAGAGATCATTGAGTTGTCTCAAAACATCCATGTCTATGGTATATCCATACAAAGGAAAATTTGTTCCCAAAATTTTCAATACTAGTCAAAAGTTGTAGGCAAAAGAGCAACAACTACTAGATGATTATATGCATAAATCCATCCCATCGGTAATAGATAGTGTGCCAGTGTAATCTTCAAAAACCTTCATCTGCAAATTTGGTTGAGAAGCACACAATTGCTATCCATGTCACCCAAGTTAAATTGCAATACTTCATACTTTGGCACTTAAACTTCCAAACATATTCAATAAATGGCAATAAAAAATACCCAGTGGAAAAGTTACCCCACAGTTCCCAACGTAAGAAGTTTCAGAAATATAAGCCACATGTGCAGGTAAAGCTTGATCAAGAGACTTTAGAAAAAGAAAGTCAAAAAGAGCCTAACAAATTGGTAAATGAAACTATGCCACCTAGTACACATGGCAATAAACCTCGCCCTTGAAGGGGAGGAAGAAAACTTGGTTTTCATTGGGAAACATCTTCGACAAGAAGATGAAACCAAACTCAAAGCACTCCTAATGGAATCCATGACTACCTAGCATGGTCATACAAAGAGATGAAAGGAATTTCACCAGAAGTGGCAATACACACGATACCTATAAGGGAAGGTGCTCACACTAAGGTATGTGGACCTTATCGCACAAATCCTAAGTATGGCACCATGGTTTATGACAAGCTGGAAAAACTCCTAGATGCTGGATTCATCTACGAGATAGAGCACGTTGATTAGGTTTCACCCATTGTCATTGTGTCTAAATGCAACAAGAAGCTCAAAATATGCGTAAACTTAACAAATGTGAATGCTGCCACAATTAGGGATCACTATCCCCTACCCTTAACAGAAACAGTGCTAGAAAAGGTGGCAGGTTCAGAAATATATAGCTTCTTGGATGACTTCAGTGGCTATAACCAAGTGCAAATTGCTCCTAAAGACCAATAAAAAATAGCATTTGCTATAGAATGGGGTATTTTTGCATATAGAGTCATGCCATTCAGCCTTTGTAATGCCCCAGCCACATTCTAGCGAGTCATGTTCACAGCTTTCAAGTCATTTCTGAATAAGCTTTTACAGGTGTTCTTGGATGATTTGTGCATCCATTCAAACAAAAAAGACCACTTCAAATGTCTTGAAGCAATACTAATCAAATGCAGGGAGTATGGCATCTCCCTAAATCCAACAAAATGCCAGTTCATGGTCACCCACGGAGTTGTTTTGGGACACATCATCTCTCAACATGGGATTGCAATTAGAAGATTTATATTGCGGTATGCCATGATAGCTAGACCACTTTACAAATTATTAGTAGAATTCTTATGGACCAAAGAGTGCGACCAAGCCTTTGAGCTTTTAAAGTGGCGCCTAATCACAGCACCCATCCTTATATCTCCCAATTGGGATATTGATTTTCATGTTCACACTAATGGATCCAAGTATGCAATTGGGAGTGTGCTTTGTCAACCTGGTGAACATAAGAAAGACTACCCATTCTACTTCGCCAGTCGACAACTCAATGATGCAGGGATCAACTATACCACCACAGAAAGAGAAGCCCTAGCAATGGTGTATAGTGTAAAGAAATTTTGGCACTATCTACTGGCAAATGATTTTGTCTTCTACACTGACCATCAAGCATTGCTTTATCTTGTGAACCGTTTGTGTACAACAGGAAGAATAACCAGATGGCTCCTCTTACTTCAAGAATTCAACTTCAAAATAGTGGTTCGCAAAGGTGCCCAACACTACATTGCCAATCACATGTCTCGTGTCAAGTCGGAAGAAGAAGCCACTGGAGTAGAAGATGACTTACCAGATGCCACACTATTTCAAATAGATGTTGTTCTAGAGTGGTGTGGAGATATCATTGGGTACTTGATGATAGGAATACCACCCCCTGAAATGAAAGTAGTAGATGCCAAAAAACTATTCTAAAGGCTACACCCTATCAACTCATTGCAGGACAACCGTACAAGATGGGCAAGGACCAGATATTAAGAAGATGTGTAATGCCTCATGAGACCATGCCAATCCTAAGTGAAGTCCATGAAGGCATTGCAGGAGGACACTTCCAAGGGAAAGCCATAGCAAGAAAAGTTCTCCTTGCAGGCTACTAGTGGCCAACACTATGGGCAAATGCCTATGAATATGTAAAAGGCTGTGATGTATGCGAACGGACTACTAAACCACAACACAAAGACTTCAATCCCCTAACAACAGTTGTTGCACAAAAACCATTTGAAAAATGGGGGATTGTTTGGCTATGTGGGTCCCATCCATCCAGCAGCAAAAGGAACACAGGCATGCTACATCATTGTGGCCACTAATTACTTTACGAAATGGGCTGAAGCTTAAGCAGTCAGAAAGGCAGATGCTAGAAGCACAACAAGATTCTTATACAAAAATGTGATCACCCGATTCGGACACCCCATTGAAATTGTGTCAAATAGAGGCACACATTTTGTCAATGAGGTAATCCAAGAACTCTTGTCTGGCTTTATGGTAATCCATAGAAAAAGTACACCCTACTACCCCCAAGGGAATGGACAGGCCGAATCCACCAACAAAATAATATGCATTATCCTCACCAAGGTAGTAGAACCATAGCGTTCTGATTGGGCAGAGAAACTGAATGCAGCTGTATGGGCATACAGAACCACACTCAAGGTCAGTATAGGAAACACATCTTTTCAATTGGTGTACGGCCTTGAAGTTGTGGTCCCACTAGAATTTGTAATACCAAGCCTACACATAGCAGTACAGGAACGCATGGGAGACCATGAATCCTTGAAAGAAAGACTCTATCAGTTGGAGAAGCATACAGAGACAAGACTAGTCACCTACCATGCCATGACAATAGAAAAACACAGAAGAAAAGCATGGTTTGATAGAAATCTTAAAGCTAAAGACATCAAGGAAGGTGACTTGGTCCTATTATACAATGCCAAAGTACACAAGGGGAAACTAAAGTATCTAGGTCAAGGACCATACCGAGTATGAAAGATGAATCCCATCAGAGCTGTGCTGCTAGAAACATTGGATGGAGTCCAATTCAACATAAGAATAAACGGGAGCCGACTAAAGCGCTACTACATCAACATGCAAGCCATCCCCGACAAAAATGAAGATTTGGGAAACCAAGTCTTTCTTAGTTAGTATTAGATTGTATCACAAGCACTCACTTGCATATGTACATCTTCACACATATAGGTAGCATCAATTGATTTTAACCTAGGGCTCAGAAGTGATGCATGAGTTCTAGCTGCCCTATGAAATCCCAGCAACAAAAAAAAAGCATATAGTTGGTCGCTACCTAGCTATTAGGTCACATGCACTCACACGCTTTTGCTTAGAGACATAGATGATTGCATGAATAATTGTGCCATACACTTTCATTCCACACTCTCAAAGCATGTATAAAAATAAGATCTCCCACAAACACACAGAAAGGTCATACCTACATGGCAACCAATCTAATGATCAATGGTACACTGCATGCACATGGATGCAGGTTCAGAAAAGATGCCGCCACTAAAGAGGATGTGCAAAAAGAGCCCACTGCCTCAACCACAAGACCCCCTCCAGAGTTCGTAGCCATCTACATCCTCTCAACCACGATGACCACAGGCATTTGTGGTCTAGAGCGATAACTCCAAAGAGGATTCAGTGCATGACCAAGAAGAACAAATGCCACCCCAGTCACCATTAACCTACACAACCATTGATGGGGCCCAGTCACTGGAACTTGTTTGGCCACCTACATTGACTTATGCTCTTTCCCAGGAAGTAACATCTTACTTAGAGCAAAGGGGTCTAGGCAATTTGCATGAGAGCCTAAAATCCTTGGAGGATAGTCCTACAATGGCCACATACATCAGGGACTTTCTCCATTCTTACCACTCCAGCAATGCAAATACCCTACACGGCCTGCCGATGCAAAGTTTCTTGAAGTACAGTCTCTCCTCACCAACAAGGGCACACTGTTCCATAGGGATAGCATATTGCTTCAGGCAATCCTTAACCATCGCCTCAAGGAAGCAGCACAATTCCTATCCACAATCCTGGGGGTTAAGTGTGGCAAGAGTCGATCCCTTCCACTCTACACATTTGTTTTGCTAATTAGGAAGCTAAAACAAGACTGGGTCCAGCACTTAGTCATCTTCTTTACAAAGAAACTAGATGGTTCATCAAGCCAAAAATGTAAAATTCCACATTTATTGGCTATAATCATCAAAAAAGAGCTACAAGAAAGAGAAATGACTCTGCCCCAGTCACCAAAATCAATTGAGGAGACAAGAGCTCTTTTACTGTTGTACGAGCTAGAGCAAGTAGGGCGAGCTTCTCCTTAGAGCCGTATGGGCTAGAGGAGCCTAGTGGAGCACCCAGACAAGCGCAAAATGCATGAAAAGCAAGAACGAGGGCTAAAGGTTGACCTTCAGCCCACGACACCACAACACCTATAGCGTCTCAATAGCAAAGCCTATGGTGAGGCTTGAGATAGGGTAGGAAGAGCAAAGGGTGTAAAAAGGAGAGGGGAATGAAGGGGCGAGGGGATGGCAAAGGCGAGAGTAGAGCAGCTAGCGAGATAGGGAACATATCCTTCTCTTTTCTCTTTCGAGAACTTGCAAGGACTTAGAGGCTTAATTGACTACCTATGCCTTGGATAAAATCATATCAACTCCATTGCTTGCCTCCTTGAGTCAACTGTATTGTCATCCATACAATTGGGCCTCTCTTATATAGAGAGTGAAGAGTCACACATGAAAAGGTGTGTACTCCAAAGTGTATGTGCAAACTTTTCTTGGCACTCATGCACCAAGTTTTGTGCCTTGATGAGGTCTTGTTGTCTACTAAGGGTTTGCATATTTGCCATAATCCTTGGACATCCATGTGAAAAAGATGTGTGTGGAGCTCTAATACCATGAAACAAAACAAGAAAACAAAAGGGGGGAGCTTGAGCTCTACCATCAAACAAGTATACATACGAGAGGAGTTCTTCATTCACAAGAAGTGGAATAGATAGCTCTTCAGCCACACTACAATTGCTCAGCAATGGCTCCTCTACAAAAACAATAGCTCCAATGACAAAGTAGCAACACCAATACACCGCCTCGACCAAACAATTAATAGCTCCCCAAACACCAAACAATGGTGAACTAACTAAGTATATGATTGGCTGGCTTTGCAACATAGGGCTATCGACAATCATGTTGTAGACACCTAACTTATCATGCCAATGGCTATAGTGCCCACTACCTAGGTGGGCGATTATGTGTTGAGCTCGCTATTTCAACAAGAAATAGTACCACTAATATTGTTCTTATTACTATCGTTTGGTAAATTAATATTACCAAAGATCATAATAAAAGTAGTATTGGTGGTACTAGTAATATAATGAATGGTGGACAAAACCAATGCAACTATATTGCAATCTCGATGGTTCTTAGATTTAAGAGGTTGCTTTTCTTCTCTTATCTTTAGCCCACCCCAAGGCATGGCAAGGGGCCAGATGGGAGGTACTTCTTGGGTACAAGCGCCTACAATCTTTTGACTTTTTTCCATTTTCCCACATGTCTCTTGCATGTATAAAATTAATTCTATATCATTCTTCATGCATGCACTTTTGCATTCTTTGTGATATGTCCATTGTAATGCATGCACTTTAGCATTCATTACTTAAATTGTTTCATATATTCATGCATGTTTCATAGGACATGAATGCATAAAATCATGTGTATGTGCCATCATGTGCTAGAGATAACTTGCCTAATGAATGCACATTGCATACACTCATAACATATGGTAGTTGAGCATCATGGAGGATGTACCTTCAATAGTAGACATCCATACACCACAAGTTGTATTAAAAGTTTGGCTGGTTCTAAGTACAGACCTATGTTAAGAATGGTGTAATTGCATCATTGATATAGAGTTCATGGGAGAAACCTAACCTTCATGAACATGTATATATTTCGATTTCTTTTTAATACAAAGGAGTGTATAATTAGTCACCTCTTGTGCTCTCTCTCTCTCTCTCTCTCTCTCTCTCTCTCTCTCTCTCTCTCTCTCTCTCTCTCTCTCTCTCTCTCTCTCTCTCTCTCCCTCTCCCTCCCCCCCCCCCCTCTCTCTCTCTCTCTCTCTCTCTCTCTCTCTCTCTCTCTCCCCCCCTGCAAGCCATAGCCTAGACTAGAGTGTTTTTTCTTTTTCTACAATGTCATCCACAAAAATACATTTGAGAGAGGAATTTTTCTTTAGAGGGTTATCATCCTATTGACTTGCCCAGATAATAACAAGGTCTTGCACATAGGATGGAAACTTTACGTGCTTGCAATGATTGTGTCAATGGCAAGAGAATTACTCCCAAAAAATACATAAAATACTAGCATGGCAATGCAAGGGACCACACTAGACATCCTCTAGATCCTCTATGTCAGTATGCCATAATGACGTGGCCCTAACATCCTCTAATGTTGAGTGGGAGGGCCACATTTAGTGTTGGTGCTATAGCAACATGCCGTCGACTAGATGCGGGGAGGCAAGAATCGGATGCGGTTGGTGGTTCCGAACAAACTACAACACTCCCAAAAATAGGTATAGTTGTTCGCCCGACTATGGGAATGGGTGGCAACAATGGGGGTGTAGTAGACAAAGGCAAAGGTATTGCAGTAGTAGATATGTTGGATTGGGAGGCAAAATATCACACCCTTGCTAACACTTTTGAAGACACGGTTGCTATGTACATTAATCTAATTCAACAATTGCAGCGTGGTTTACGACAATTGTGATTTTGGTTGGAGCTTAGTGCACACTCTTTGGCCCTGCATCTGCCACCTTTCCCACATTGGTTGCTTAAGGCGGGACTAGTTTTTGAGCCGACACCACTCCAAAAACCACACTCCTTATGCGCCATTGGCGAATCCCCCATATCTTTTTTCACAGGTATATTAGCATCCACCAACTCATCGTGAGTGCATCAAGCTCAATCTTGCCTAGGGCACGATGATCTAGGATCGCGAATGGAGCAAGAGCAGTGGCCAAAATTGGGATACATAGATTACACACATCCACACCCAATGTATGGTTGATGGACATTGAGATGACCCGGGCCTAGGAGCAAAGAATTCACTAGCAAAAATGGGAAGCAAAGGAGCATCGCAAAATGACATTAGATGTGCAAAACTAAGGGAGCAATTTGGGTGCCCCAGGTTCTTTGCCTTGGCTTGGCAAAAAACGGTTTTATGTACTTTTCATGCATTTGACTTCTATCAAGAGTGGATTCACATAGTCCACCAATGAGTGCCATGTGTTAAGGCATTAACAATTGCAGGGATTTAGGTGAGGATATCAAGTGGTAGAGGGCATAGAAATTGCCAGTCTGGTAGTCATTTTGCTAGATGATCTCGAGGGGTTCATGCAGCAATCTTGAGACTCTTATATTCATTCATACATTCAATCACATATTACACAATAGATAGGATTTCCTCTTGTAGTCTCTGTGCTTATTGAGTGTGTCTTTGAGTATTCCGATATGTTATTTCTAATGATTATCTATAGTGTCTACCTCAATAGATTGGGGCACTACAGAAACCATCCCACCAATGAGTGCCCTTGTATTAGGGCATGGCCTTCCCTCTACTGTGCCCATTGTGTGCATTGGGCAAATCATGATACATCACAATCTTATTATCCTAAGGTGATTCCTCAACCGGTGTATCAACTAAGGCCATAGCTAGCTCTACCTACAATGCCTAATTTGATGCATTGGCCAATAAAGGTACAATGCTTGCTAACCAGGGGCAATTTAGGACACATGATATTTTGTTAGTCTCACCTATACTGGGACCTCAACCACCTTCACTATGAATCACTCCTATGAACCAAGTGTTAGTGGAAGAACTGCCCAGCAATTGGGAACAACATGAGCAAGAGATTAGCGAAATCAACTACTCCCTTAATGATGATAATATGAGTGGGTCTAGCATCATAAGTCATTATATTATGCAAGATGACCAGTACATACTAGTTTACTAGATGGCTCCTTCTCTTAGAAGTTGAGAAATATAAACACCTTGAAAGGAAAAATACTGATTTAATGCTATACATATCTAGGTCCTCACAGGGCCAATCAGTGTTCATACAAAAAAGTGGCTAATTCACAGGTCTCATATTTTAAATTTAAAGGACCTCATTCCTTGAAAGATTGTCCCTACAATGACAACCCACTTGCACAAGTCATGGCCCCTTCAAATAGACAGCAAGATTGACCACCTCTATAAGGACTACTCAATGTGGAGACCAATAATGCTAGATTCTGAACCTAAATGTGCAAGTCTTAATCTTTTCAACATTGAGAAAGGCCAAGTGTCCTCTATATTCTCGAATGTAATTACAAGGTTGTAGGCCAAAGCCTTTAATAAAGGGCTGTGTAAGCAAGCAAAAAGAGACAAGGCCGGCACATCACAACCTAGAGAGGCAACTTGATCTACACATGGAAACGCTAAAGGTGCCACTAAGACGGAAAGGGCCATGATAAGTCAATCATCGGTGAAGACATTGATGAAATGTAATGCTCAATCCTTCTTCAATCCTTCTTCAATTCCCCAGAATCATCATCTTGAGGGAAGGCCTACTTCTATAAAGGAAAGGGTTAGATCCCCTAACCCTAACCCTAAAAGGGTTTGTATATATTCTATTTTTTCAAGTAAATCTAGTGTATAGTTAGTCATTTGTGGTGTGCTCTCTAGCTGTGCCCTCTCTCCTCATCTCCACTCTTCTCCTCTCCCCTCTTCATATTTTGTCATGGTATCAGAGCTTCCTTGCCTTCCGCTGAGGCATTGTGATTCTTGAGAGTGCGAGAGAGATTGAGAGATTGAGAGGTTTCTATCTTTCATTCTGTTGATGAAAGATTTATGTCCATTGAAAGAAATTTCCGTCTAGTGAGACATTTTAGTTTACGATTTGAGAGAGAGAGAGACCTCATTTCCTTCTGTGATATTGTGAGAACTACTTTGTGATAGAGAGTGTAAGTGTCACTTTATTGAAGAGTTCTTTGAGAGAAATTTTGATCCTATGAGAGTTTTTGTGTGAGAGAGAAGCTCTTATCCTCAATGATTGAGAGAGAGAGAGGTTCTAGCCGGATCTTCATCAACAAATCTACTCAAGCTCCTTCAATGAGCTCCAATGAAAGCTAGTCTGTTACCTCTCTAACGGCAAGCAGTGCCCACTAGCAAACATAGCTCTGCTGCTCCGGATGAGGACATTTCCAATGACCTTTTGGCTATAATGCCTTCAACTTGCAACGTCCAACAAGCTCACAAGAATGCCCGCCATCAACCCTTGCAGTCTTCAGCAACAACGAGCAGCTACCTTGCTGCTCACAAGCAAGGCAAGCCAAACAACAGCCATGACAAAGCAACAGCGGTGACCTCCTACGACCTTCCTACAACTAAGGCGACCCTGCAACAGAGCTCTCCAACCTGTAACGGGATCCTCCAATGACCGGCTTCAGTGTCAGCGCATCGCGAAAGTCATCTTCACCACCAGCAGAGCTCTCAGCCACCGTCTCTTTTGCACTCCCAATAGAGGGCTCCCGTATTGTTCCATCGAGCTGCACTTATCCTCCAACGAAGGGCCTCCATCAACCGATCGACTACAGCTTCGCAACCAGCAACGCTCCCCCAAGAGCTCCTTCGCCAAACCAGCTTGTCCAACAATGACTGCTACAGCCAAAGCCTCCATCGCCATCTATGCTCCAAGAGCTCACAATCGACCGCCATCGCCAAACAAACGCTGGAAGAAAGTCGATGATAGAATCTTCATAGATTCCGTCGATTCTCAAAAGATTTCGTGAGAATATCCTATCGACACGTGGCATCTCACCTTATCCACAAGGTCACCACACCCCAGGGCTTGGTCAAGGACTAGCCACGTGGTAGACCTTATCTGCCACATCATCAAGGCAATCAGCATGCCACATTAGCTGACACATCATAACAGCCATGTCATCAGCCACATCAGTAGTCCACGTCATCGATTACCACATCATCACCGATAGCCATGTCAACAAGCCACATCATCAATGCCACATAGGTAGACACGTCACTTGCCACATCATTTACTGCTACATCAGCATATCCATGTCACCACTACCACCTCAGTAGTGCCACCTCATCTGTCCAGTCAGCACTGACCCTTTGCAGGCACAGTCCCTTGTCAAGCACACTGTGCACACACTGCATGTGCACACAGTTGCCACCTCAGCACAGAGCTTCACAGACACACCTCTTGCTAGGCACACTGCTACATAATCACGTCATGTGACTCACAGTGACACATCATCATTGAGCACATTTGCACTCCTTTTGCCCCTCCACCTAGATCAAGTCATATCTCTTGATCCAGGAAGAATTTGAGGGTGCTCCAAAAAGGAAAGTCGCTTGTTTTTTCATGCTCTACACGGTCGTCACATTTTATGCACATTTCGGTGCAAGTTACACTCACATTTGAGCCTCACCAACAAAACCACTTCCTTCACGCACATTTGCCTCTACATCGACGCATCTGACCCAGCACTTAAAAAGAACAAAAGAAAAGGAATTATTTGCTGTTCTTATATCGATCAATGGTTGGTTTAGATCTAGATTAGAGTAGACTAGATCGCCATAGAGGGGACGCTTTGAATTTCCCTAAGTTGCCAATCTAAACCATGCCCGAAATTCCTGACTAGTACCTACTCGGAGTCAATCCATACGCTCACATACGGTTTCACATCATTACATTACCTGAAACCTTACATTCATCAGTTCAGTGAGCAGACTTCAGAGTACAGAGGCATTGCAGATTGATTCAGTGGGCAGATAGCATTTGATTTCACACATACATGTCACCATTGTAAAGCCTATTCGGCTATCTCACCATATCGTGCACATCATTTTCAGCCTTGTAAAGCCTCTTGGCTATTCCCGGCATCATTGCCACAAGCCTTGTAATATAGATCAGATTTTATATACTACAGTTCTATCTTCATCGATGGTACAGAGATTTCACTTGGCATATTCAATGTATTTGCAGTTTATTCATACAGAGATCTTCACGACACTTTTTGAGTACATTTTTTGCACCATGTCGACTAGCAACCTCAATCTGGAGGCAGCTGCTAAGTTAGATAACTCCAATTATGGTACATGGAAATACCGAATGGAGACCATTCTTGTGCTTCAGGACAAATGGGAGTATGTCAATGGGTCTACACCTAGACCATTGGCCGATCCAGCTACCAGTAGCTCTACTCCATTTGTTGTCACAGCACCAGCGACAGAATCTACATCGGGATCTACATCTACACAAACAGTTTCTGCACCAATAGCAGATCTTGCCATTGCCTGAGCTCAAGCATAATGGGATAAGAAAGACAAGTATGCCTATCACCTGATCAAGCAGAATGTGCAAGATGTCATGCTAGGACAACTCAACACAGTCAAGACATCAAAAGAAGCATGGGATATGTTCGCATCTCTTTACAAGTCCAAAAACACATCCAGGATTCTCACCCTGAGAAACCAGATCAACCAGAGTTCTCGCAACAGCAGTGAAACCAGTCATGCTTATGTACTCCGCATAAAAGACTACAACAATCAACTTGCAGCAGTAGGAGAGACTATGAACCCCACAGCAATGGTTCAACTCATTTTGAACGGACTAGGAGAGGGATACGAGAATCTAGTCTAGAGTATTGCCATCCAATGGCAAATTTCGACACTGGAAGAACTTCAGTTAGTTCTACTTGGTGAAGAACTCAGGACTCAGGCCATTCAAGCACGTAAAGGTCATTCTAATGATCATGCATTCACAGCTTCAGATAGAAGTAGAGGCAAAGGCAAAAACAGAGGTAGATCATACCAGAAAAGTGGTCATCATCATCAACAAAATCAAAGTCAGCATCAAAATCAGCATCAGCATCAGCATCATCCTCAGCAAAATCAGCATCAGCATCATCCTCGTCCTTGAAATCATTCCAATCAAGGAAGATATCAAGGACGAGGGAATGCATCCACCAATGTGTCAAACATTCAGTGCAACTACTGTCACAAGTTTGGACACTATGAAAGAGATTACCACAAGAAGCAGTACGACCAAGGCGGTCAATCCAACAGTAATCGAGGGAATTCCCAAAGAAGAGGAAATCATTGTGGTGGACATTCTAGTCACAGTCATTTTGCAAATGAACATGGAAATATGTTTCTTGCAAGTGAGGAATTGCATCAGACTGATACAATGCACCTAGACACTGATTTTAATCCCAAAGAGGATTTCAGCTATCACATCGACCAAGTGGAATGGGATCCTTGGTACATCGACAGCGGTGCATCATCTCATATGACAAATCATCAGGAATGGTTTACAGAGATGAAACCATTAGAAGGTCAGAAGAATGTCATCTACATAGCAGACAATGCACCGAATCCAGTTCAAGGGACAGGTGTTATCCCTATGAACAATTTCACTGGTATAAAAGGATTAGTCAAAGATGTGCTCTATGTTCCAAAGCTCAGCAAGAACCTTTTGTCAATAGGTCAAATGACGGAACACAATTACAAAGTCATCTTCGATGGTGATGAATGCACTATCAGAGACAAATCAAAAAGATGTCAGCTAGTAGCAAAAGGTGTCAAGGAAGGATGCTTATACAGAATGCTAGCTACAGTACCAGATAACCATGCCATGTCAGCTCAAATGCAACAAATGCCACTATCTGCAAAATGGCACAAGAGATATGGTCATGTCAACTTCAAGTACTTGTTAGATCTCATGAATTAGAATATGGCAATTGGGATTCCGAAGCTACAGTTTCTTGGAAAAGTTTGTGAAGTATGCTGCTTCGACAAACAAAAGCGAACCAACTTTGTCGAAGGTATCTCTTGTGCACGAGGTATTCTTGATTTGATACATACAGATGTATGGGGTTATGCCCAGACCTGCAGCATCAATGGTTCACTTTATTACTTGAACTTCATCGATGACTACAGCAGATATTGTTGGGTCTTCTTTCTGAAGGAGAAATCTGAAGTGTTTTCCAGATTTCAAGAGCTCAAAGCCATGGTAGAAAACTAGACAGGCAGAAAGATCAAGGTCATGAGATCAGATAGAAGACAATTCACATGTGCAGATACTCCTTAGCAGAATGCAATAGCTGAAAGGAAGAATGGGACTTTAGCAAACAGTGCTAGAGCAATGCTTAGTGAAAAGCATCTTCCAAATCAGTATTGGGCAGAAGCAATAACTACAGCAAACTACTTACTTAATCGGCTTCCTACCCAACCGATACAAGGTATGACTCCTTATGAAGCATTCATGGACACAAGCCATGCATTGGGCATCTCCGCATATTTGCTTGCATAGCATATGCCCACACACATGATGATCATCGCAGGAAATTGGATGTGAAGTCACGCAAATGCATCATGGTTGGCTACAGTGAAGAAAGAAAAGCATACAAATTGTATGATCCCATCAACTGCAAAGTCATTATCTCTAGAGATGTAATCTTTGATGAGGAATCATAATGGAAAACCTCACCTACATAGGAGATAAAAGCATCGACTTCACAGTCATCTATAGAACAGGTTGATGAAGAAGAGCAAGAATTGCCAGCAACACCCCAAGCAGAGCCACAGCAGCTCAGACGGTCTACTAGGGAAAGCAGACCACCAGCCAGATTGACATATGCTCAAAAAGGCAAAGCAATTTAGGTGGAAACCACCAACTATGCTCTTATGACTACCATCATGGCTATAGAAGAGCCAGTGTACTTCGAAGACACAGTAGACAAGCCAGAATGGCAAACTGCTATGAATGAAAAAATGGATGCTTTGTATAAGAATAACACTTGGGAATTATGCGACCTTCCACCAAGAAAGAAGGCCATAGCAAACAAATGGGTATACAAAGTGAAGTACAATCTAGATGGCAGTATTTAGAGATACAAAGCCAGATAAGTTGCAAAAGGATTTGCACAATAATATGGTCAAGACTATGATGAGACTTATGCTCCAGTAGCAAAGATGGATTCCATACGGTTCTTGATATCACTAGCGACACTCAATAAATGGAATGTGTATCAGCTCGATGTCAAGAATGCATTTCTCAATGGTTATGTAGACGAGGAAGTCTACATGCAACAACCCGCAGGTTATGTTGAACCAGGAAAGGAGAAAAAGGTTTGCCATCTCAAGAAAAGTCTCTACGGCTTAAAACAAGCACCCAGAAGTTGGTACAGTAGAATTGACAAGTATTTTGCTGATCTGGGATACATCAAATCCAATGCATATCATACTCTTTACTACAAAGTTCAAGGGGAAGACATTACTATTGCACTTTTGTATGTAGATGATCTGATTGTGACAGGAAGCAAGGATAGCTTGATCAGAAAATTGAAACAAGACTTATCTGCAGAATTTGACATGAAAGATCTTGGACTTATGCACTATTGTCTTGGAATTGAGTTCTCGAGAGATTCAGATAGCACATTCATGAGTCAGCTCAAGTATGTTGACAGTCTCCTGAAGAAGTTTCATATGGCAGATTGCAAGATTGCAACCACTCCCATGGAATAGAGTTTGAAACTTACTAAAAATTCAGAAAAGCCTACAGTCAATGACAAATACTACAGGCAGCTCATCGGATCTCTTATATATCTGACAATCACACGGCCAGATATTTGTTATGCAGTAAGCTCACTAGCATAGTTTATGGCAAATCCAAAACAGTCTCACTAGAATGCAGCCAAAAGAGACTTGAGATACATCAGAGGTACAAGACAGTTTGGGATAGAATACAGAGGAAGTCATCCACCGTTGCATGGATACTGTGACAGTGACTATGCTGGAGATCATGAGACCAGGAGATCGACACAGGGATATGCATTTTTCCTTGGTCAAGGTGCTATATCATGGTTGTCAAACAAACAGCCAACTGTTTCTTTGTCTTCGACTGAAGTAGAATATAGAGCACTCACTATAGGTGCATGTGAGGCTATATGGCTCAAAAGACTATTGTCAGAAATAGATTACTTTGATGAGTCAAAGCTAACAACAATATACTGTGATAATCAATCGGCTCAAGCTTGGCCAAAAATCCAGTATATCACTCTAGGACAAAGCACATTGATGTCAGAGAGCACTTCATCAGAGAAAGAGTGTTACTTGGTGACATCACACTGCAACATTGTGATAACAAAGAAAATGTTGCAGACATCTTTACCAAACCACTCAGTAAAGAGCTATTCGAGAAACACCGACTAGCTCTTGGTTTGATGCAAAGGAAGGACATTCCCATTAAAGGAGTGTGATGAAATGTAATGCTCAGTCCTTCTTCAGTCCTTCTTCAATTCCCCAGAATCATCATCTTGAGGGAAGGCCTACTTCAGGATGTTGATCTTGAGGGAAGGTGTTGAGAGTTCACGCTCAACATCATGTGATCATGTGTGCATAGCACCATCATGTGATCATATATGCATAGCACTAACCTTATAGAGTGCTATAAAGGAAAGGGTTAGATCCCCTAACCCTAACCCTAAAATGGTTTGTATATATTCTATTTTTTCAACTAAATCTAGTGTACAGTTAGTCATTTGTGGTGTGCACTCTAGCTGTGCCCTCTCTCCTCATCTCCACTCTTCTCCTCTCCCCTCTTCATATTTTGTCAGACATTGCCACCTTGGCCACATCAGCTTCTTCTAGTAGTAGTTTCTCAAATGGTGGCTTGATCATTCCTCCTCCAAAAGGAGAAGAGGGATCACTAAGAACCCCTCTCCAATGTAGAGCCACAGTATTAAATCTTACACAACTAGAGCTCTAGCACAAGCAAACGTTCTACATCTTCCTCATTAAAGAGATCAACATTTTGTCCATAGATATTGTGGAGATCGGTGGTATTTCATCCACTGTTAGTGTGAAGGAGGGCATCCCTCATTGTGTGAAGTGTTTGAAAGCTTGGATCTACAGACATTGTGGAGTGTTGAGCTCATATATGTAGATAGTGTAGAGTGTTGAAAGGGTTTTTGGGCTATGTTGTTGAGGCTTTTGAGGCTCCCTATTGCATTTTTAAAGGTTGAAGACCACTCTACATCAAAAAGCAGAAGGCACAGGCTCCAAAGACCTATAAGAAGCATGGTTAAATATCTAAAGATACATGATGAATCTTGGATTAGTTATTGAAGTAAAGTTGTAGAATAGATTGAGAGCTACATTTTTTGCTTTTAATCACCTCAATATGAGGTCGAGAGCAAACATTATAGTCTTTGAAAGAATTGCTAATAAAATCACTATAGCATGAGGAGGGGCTCTAGGATTTATCCCAAGGGCCTGTATCATGTTGTTTGAGCTTCTTATTCATTTTTTATGCCTCATATACCTTTGCACTGCCAAATATGCACTTTGTATGCTCGTAAGAGTAATATTTGAGAAGAAAATAAGGAAATCACTACAACAAGAAGAGGGGTATTTGTACCGGTGCAAAGGCCCCACATCATGTTGTGTGACTTCAACTCAGTTTTGCGAGGTTGACTCACTCTTTTTTAGATTTGCATTGCTATGCCTTTTTAGAACAATTTCTTACACATGTCGAGGTGTTTGCTGCTGTGAACAATGAGATTGTGTTCCACTGTTTCTTTGGTGCTTGTTACCCAAAGTTTTTTTGGCTAAGAAATGGTGAGAAAATCAGCATTGAGAGTTGACTAAGACCAACTATCAGCCATGGAACCTCAAAATGTGCAACTATTTGACTAGAAAAGGTCTTTGGGGTTGCATAAGCAGAGATATAGAGCAACCCATGCTCCCTAAAGGAGATATTTCAGTAGATCAACTCAAGGCCTAAGAAGATTGGAATGAAAAGGATAAGAAATGTATATTTTGTATTTTTGCAAATGTAAGAGATAGCATGATTGGCCATATACAAGACTTGGAGATGCAGAAGATGTGTGGGAACCATTGGAAAAGCTATACAACAGCAATACAAAGGGTGCACAAATAGGAACATATGATTGAAGAATGAGCTCAATAATGTCAAGAAGAAAAATATGTTTGTGAATGACTGTGTGTTGAGAATAAAGAGATTGATAATGCCTTGGGATCTATTAGAGTAGAACAATATGATGATTAGTGTCTACAATTTTGAATGGATTATGAGAAGTGGAAGTCATTTGTGACTTTCATTCATGTACAAGAAAATCTCCCCAATTTTGGAGTACTGACATCTCTGATGAATATTGAAGAGTTGGTTCAGGGTGGAGGAAGAAACAATGAACAATATCATGCTAGTGCCTTCTACTCAGACTCTAGTAGAGGTAGGAGGAGATCGCAAAGAGGTCATGGTGCTGGAAGAGCTGGTAGTGGATACCTACAAAACTACAAAAGTCAACAATATTCTGGTGGGAGGTCCCAAGGTTGAGGACGAGGAAGCTATAGAGGCAGGGGGAGAAATAGAGGTCGAGGTGGATGGTAGAACAACAGACAAAGTGGAAATAAAAGTGGCTACTATTATTGCAAAAAACCAAGTCACATTGAGAAGTTTTGTTACAAGAAACAAGAAGATGCAAAGAATGGCAGATTGTAGCAAGGTGATTATGCATCATTCATCAGGAAAAATGGAGAGAGAGAGAGGAAATCTATTGGTAATGCATCAGATGTTGAATGCTATTTTGCACAAGGAAAGGGTTTTAAATGTATGGTATGTGGACTTAGATGCATCAAACCACGTGAGCTATCATGGAGAGTGGTTTGCTGATTTGCAGCAGCTTGAGAGGCTTGGCTTTGTTGAGACAAGATATGATACTTGTCATACAATTAAGCACGTTGGTAGAATGCCTTGGAACATGCACAGTGGGGAAACAAAGTATTTGGTTGATATATTACATGTGCCAAGTATTACTAAGAACTTGGTCTCTGTTGGTCAAATGGTAGAGCAAGGATTGCAAGTCAAGTTTAATAGAGAAGGTGTGTTTGTTGAGGACTGCAAGAATAGAAATAAGGTTATTGCAAGAGGATGTAACGTTGGTAGGATGTTCAACTTGAATGTGGACATGCCAAGTGTGGATGTTGCAATGTTTGCAAAAGCACAAGGAGTCATTGTAGACATATTGATATGGCACAAGTCAATTGTTCATGTGAACGTGCAGAGGCTACATTCAATGTTGTCCAGAGGTACAGTTGCATGTTTGCCAAAGTTAGAGTTGAAGATATGGACGATGTGTGAAGCTTGTCAGTTTGGGAAGCAGGCCAAGAAATCCTTTCCATCAAAAAGACATATAAGTTCAAAGCCACTTGATTTAATACATTGAGATGTATGGGGTCACATAGATACACAGTCATTAAGTGGGAGTAAGTTTTATTTGACCGGGATTTGACCTTTATTGATAGTTACTCAAGGAAGATTCGGGTATACTTTATGGAGAAAAAATATAAAGTTTTTGGTCATTTCAAATCTTTTAAAGCCATGGTTGAAAATGAATGTGGTAGGAAGATAAAATGCTTGAGATCAGATGGCAGAGTTAAATACTTCTCACATGAGTTTAACAACTACTTAAAGGAGCATGGCATAAGAAGGCAGTTCACATGTAGGTACACCCCACAACAGAATCCGATTGCTAAAAGGGAGAATAGACACATTGTTGAGGTTGAAAGAGCCATGTTGACTGAGAGAAATATGCCCAACAACTGTTATTGGGCTGAGGCAATTCATACAGTTGTATATATTATGAATAGAACCCCACTGTAGCAATACATGATATGACACTAGAGGAGAAGTTTTGGATGTGTTTCATATGTGCATATACCAAATGAGTTGAGGAAAAATCTTGATCCCAAGGCTGAAAAAGGCATTTTATTAGGATACTCAATAAAGCAGAGGTGTATTGCTCTTATAACCCTATCATAGGAAAGCTTAGAGTGAGCAGGGATATTGTATGCAAAGAAATGGAGTCTTGGTATGCACCACCTAATGGAGGTGCTGAAATGAACCTTGAAAAGGATGTTGTTAGCACTAGTGCACAGCAAGAATCATGCACCTTAGGAGAGTCCTTTGGTAAGCTATGAAAGTGAACCCTTGGTTAGGGGGGTTGAGAGCACCAATGAAAGGCATTGATTTGTCAATTGAAAATTCAACAAGCAAGTAAGCAAAACAAGAAAGCAAAGATTGATGAAGAATATGCATCTTCTAAAAATAGTATTGGTCACAGTTTTGTAAATGATGATTCAAGTGGTGTAGAGTCCTTAGATTATGAGTTTGGCATACCAAAAGTAAGAACACTTGATGTGAAAATATTGAGTCGTGCAAATGAGCAAACTCTACTTAGATCAAGCAGAGCGAAGTATCTAGTGCAGACTCCAGAGATTTGGATTTGAGAGTTATGTAGCACATCATTATGCATATATGACAAAATTAATGAAGAGTGATGAGCCTACATGTTATAAAGAAGCTTATGGTCATGCTGAATGGGAATCAACAATGGATGAAGAGATGAATGCACTTGACTTGAAATGGTATTTGGGACCTAGTACCATTGCCAAATGGAAAGAAACCCATTGGTTGTAAATGGGTATACAAAGTGAAGTATCATGCTAATGGTATAGTCAATAGGTATAAGACAAGTCGCCAAAGGATATGCATAGACATATGGCATTGATTACAAGAGGAAACATTAGCCCAGTTGCCAAGATGGATACAATGAGCATTGTGATAGCATTGGCTACATCAAAAGGATGGGAACTACAGCAACTGGATATCAAGAATACCTTCTTGAATGGAGACATATAGGAGGATCTATATATGGAGCAGCATAAACGGTATGTGCACTAGAATGTATCACACTATGTGTGTAAGTTGAAGAGAGCATTGTATGGGCTGAAAGAGGCACAAAGGGCTTGGACAGAGAGAATAAGCAAGTTTTTGAAGGATGTAGGATTTATTATCAATGAGGTTGATCATTCCTTATATGTACGAAAGGCAAGTACAAGAATGGTGGTGATAGTCATCCATGTGGACGATTTGATAATTACAGGAATTGATGCAACTAAGATATCACATGCAAAGAACATACTCTATGTGGAATTTGATATGAAGGACCTTGGTGAGCTAAGGTACTTCTTGGGAATTGAAGTGATTTGTACTCCTCATGGGATATGGATGCTACAACTAAAGTATATATTAGATATGCTCAGAAGTTTGGGATGGTAGCATGTAAGCCAACTGCCACACCAATGGAAGTGAATTTGAAGTTACAGACTAATGTTGGAGAGGACTTGGAAAATACAACCATGTACAAGAAGTTGGTTGAAAGTTTGTTGTATGCTACCTTGACTAGGCCACATATGGGTCATGATATAGGAGTGTTGAGCTAGTTTATACAGCACCCAAGAAAGCCACATTTGGATGCAACATGGAGGAGGCTATGGTATGCAAAGGCTATGTTGAATTATGGGTTGTTTAATGCATATGGTATAGCCATAGAGGTGTTTGGATACATTGATCTACATTGGGCAAGTAGCTCTTATGACAAAAGATCGACAAGTGGCTGTGCATTCAATTTTGGTAGTGGCATGGTGACTTACAGCAGTAAGAATCAACCAACGGTTGCCTAGTACTGAGGCTAAGTATAGAGATGCATCAATGGCAGCATGTGAGATAGCTTGGTCGAGGAAGCTACTACATGACTTAGGACAAGACATTGCCAAAGCAGCCACATTGTATTGTGACAATATGAGTAGCATTCAGCTGGCTAATAACCCAATGTATCATGCAAGGACAAAGCACATACGAGTACATTATCATTGTGTGAGGGAGAAGGTCCTTGCTCGAGAGATCCATTTGACATATGTGATGATAGATGAGCAAGTGACTAACATATTCACGAAGTCATTGAGTGCAGAGAAGCGCCAAAAGTTTTGGAGCATGTTGGGTATGAAGGAATTTGCGTTGAGCCCAAGGGGGAGTGTTGAAATATCAAGCTCACCACATGATCACCCACCTAGGTATTGGGCCCTATAGTGATTGGCATGATAGGTTACGTGGTTGCAGCGTGATTATCGATAGCCCTAAGTTGTAGAGCCAGCTAGCCATATACTTAATTGGTTCACCATTGTTTGGTGTGTGGGGAACTATTGTTTGTTGCATTGAGGCGATGTAGTGGAATTGCTGTTTTGTGTGAGTGGAGCTATTGTTTGTGTGGAGGAGCCATTGTTGGCCAACTATAGTGTGGCCAAAGAGCTGTGTATGCCTCCACCTCTCTTGTGAATGAAAAACTCCTCTCTTTTGTGTATACTTATCCGATTGTGATACAATTCTCGACAGTGGTAACGCAGTTCTCGATAGTAATATTAACAATACTGGTGGTACTATTTTCCACCCAATATAGCATCGGTATTTACAGTTTTTTTGGCAATAATATGATTTTTCTAGCAACATTTAGCATATTACCAATGATAAAATTACCATGTATTGGTACTAATGCAAAATAATACTAGTGATCGTTAGCTAATTTCCGAAAAAGAGGTCCCCCCCCAAAAAAAAGTAGTTACCCAGTTTTCAAAAATTTTGAAATTGGAATGTACTTCCATGATTGCATCTGTCATTGCATGAAAATGATGAAATCACACAAAAAGTGCATGTGATTACATGAACATGCAACCTCTGGCCGAGGCCACTCTTGAATATATCATGAATGCTTTTGACCCTTTAGACCTCTTATCCAGATTGGCATTTCTTAACCTTAACCCCAGGGCCTTCCACAGTAGACCTCTAATTAAGATGGCATTTCTTAACCTTAGCCCTAGGGCCTTCCATCATAGGCTATCATAGCCTCACCCTCTAGGGTTCCCCCTAACCCGTGCACTAGATACATGTAGCTCATGGTGAGGAATGTAACAATTATAGTAATTAAATGGACTTGGAACAAGATTAATAGCATTGAGGCCACTTGTTTGTCAAGTGAAGGCCCCCCGTATAGCTAGTCTATTGGTTCCATTTTTTGTATGATATTTTGACCAATTAATTGCCATAGCAATTAATTACAAAAAAGGTTAGACAAAGGGTGAATAGGAGGGCCCTCTTGGTAAAAAGTGCTATTTGAGCATGAGAGATGGAGGGGATAAATGGAGGGAGGGATTCTATGGCTTGTGTCCTTTCTGGACTTTTCTTCATCGCCCTGCTGCAGGATATAAGACCCTGCCCCCCCTTCTGTCGGCACGTGCCCTCCTTCGCCTCCCCTATCCTCCCTACAGTCCTCGTGGTTCGCATCCCCACCTTCATGCATTCACTAACCAAAGGCAAAGGGGTGATGTTGTTGCCTTTATCTACCTATCTACACCTTCTTCTACTTCTTGCACTCGGTAGTATGCCTCACCACTAATTAGAGATCGTAGCCAGTATGTGATGGGGTCAGCTCCCCCCTCAAACAACCAGAGTGCCTGTTGCAATCTCACTAGGAATCCAAGGGTTCACTACATCTGCAACTTCACAATTTCTACATGGGCTTATGGGTCAATAAACCAGCAAGCTTTGAGGACTATATAATATGGTTGATTTTTGCAGGGGAAGGGACCTAAATTGGGAGGAGCAGGTGATCCAATGCAATTTCTAAATGCGAACTAAATTAAAGCACAAAATTACCAAGCTATTGCAACAAATCCTATGAAAATCTGATGCCAGAGTGCATTTTAAAATAAAGTTGACCCATACGTAGTAGCAAGAAAAGAAATTATAGGATGAATGAGAATTTCTACTTTCAATTTGCCCTTTATCCACCCTTTTGCACATTTTATTGCATGTCATTTAAATGCAAAATGTTGAACAAAGGGCAGATCTAAATGTTATGCCATTTGATTGCATGAAAAGATGGATAAATGAGAGATTGAAGTGGTCTTGTAAGAGGCACCATAAAAGGCTAGATCCCTTTCATGCATGACCAAGCCTTATCAGACATTAGTCTACTCTTTCATAAATCATGTATGCCTTTTTTTAAGGCCCACAAATACCATCTCCTTTAGATGTTCAAAAGGGCATCTATTATGCAATGCACCCTTTGTTCCACCCAATAGATCCAGCTTTGTACTCGTGGGTCCAAAGCAAAATGCTTAAGGGCATATATGCATGCAACTTGCAAGATTATCACTAGATATTCTCTTTACAAAGAGAACTAGTTGATTCTACACATGTATTTTATGCAACCACGTGCAATTTCTATATGTTGTTTGATATGTTACTCAACCTTGGGCCTTCATATGCCAATAAGGGTGCTTGCATAATGGTTGCATTTTCTAAGGGTGTTGCTTTCCACACTAGTACTTCATGTCGACAAGATTCCCTATTTTGCAAATCCTTGACTGGACCTTGAGATGATGTCAATGGTGGTCAAAGTTGACATAACATTTGCTTTATTGATCTAACATGTATGAACATCCAAACAATACACATACCATTGAGAAAGATAGGTAAGCATATATAATCATAATACAAACACTCCTTAAAGGTTACTCTAGTATTCAATGATAAATCCTAACCTAACATTTTTTTATCACCTCTTTCAATCTACTCAACCTTTTAGGCAGGCATCAATGATGTTTACTATAAGACACTCCGTGGGCCATTTGAAAATGCCAAGAACAACCTAGGATTTGCTTTGCGAATGTGGTATAATACACAAGAATACCCAACTCATCATCAAGGCTCTGTTCTGAGCCACTGGATTCACCATCCACATAAGAGTGACCTGCATTCACATCAAACATGGGTTGATCTACTTTCTCTTTTCCTTTTTGTGATACTTGCATACCACTATCTGCATTGCTTTGAGGAGATCCTCCTGATCTCAATCTTCCTGTCCATGGCGAAGTATGTGAACCACTACTAGAGGACACTATAGGTCCACTAATATTTTGTGATTGTTGTTGTGCTTTTACTATGACATACAAATGAAGACCATTTGATGTAAGAACATTAAACCGTACTGATCTTGGAAACATGTATATCCTTATAAAAATCATGCAAGAAATCTACGTAATCTTTTTATATTAAGAATAATATAACTCTTTCTCCCCCTTGAAATTCTACTCTCTTAATCTTTTTATATTAAGAACAATATAAATCTCCCCCCCCCCCGAAATTCTACTCTCTTTTCCTACACATGGGTGTCAGAGCATATGAGGGATTCACTTGTTCTTAAGGGCATCTTCAACATGTTAAGATCTCCAAACACTTTATAAACTCTAAAGTTACTATGGGCATTTGCATAGTGCAAACAAATTCTACATGTTGCCTAGCAAGGAATAAGTCTTGCTAGTTGCCAACTAGGAAGCACAAAAAGGTGAGGAAATGAGGTCATGCAAAAAATGCCACCTAGAGAGTTTTTTGGGAGTATATGTACAGTCCATGAAGGAATTTGACATTCCTTTCAAAATCTATGATTTTGCTTGTCACAACTATGCTTACGGCATCTCCAAACACTTTGTAGCCTCGCAACGAGAGCCATTTGTGGTGTGCATGGGTTTTAAAATACTTGCTTTGGTATGGTTGCCATAGTTATAATTAAACCTACCCACACTATTCATGGTAACATTGCACGATTCAATATTTAAGAGCACAATTGGTGCCAATGTATGTCACTCATACATTGATGGAAAGGGTCTTAACATCAAAGCATGGAAGCCTATGGGAAAGCTCTTGCAAGGAGCTGAAGAAGCGAAAATCCTCGGAGATGTCGACATTACAAGCGAATTCGTTTCCTTTTCATGTGCACTTTTGAAATTCCTCGCAATTTTCCATATCCCAAGTGAATTCTTTTTGCATTGTCCATGTGATCTCCAAAATGTTAGGGAAGGAATGATTTGGGATATGGGAATGTCGATAGGAGTGGTTGCCACATAGGAAGGAATGAAAGGAAGTGATTTTCAAGTTACAGACTAATGTTGGAGAGACCTTTGAAAATGCAACCATGTATAAGAAGTTGGTTGAAATTTTGTTGTATGTTACCTTAACTAGGCCACATATGTGTCATGATATAGGAGCGTTGAGCCAGTTTATGTAGCACCCAAGAAAGCTACATTTGGATGCAGCATGGAGGATGCTATGGTATGCAAAGGCTATGTAGAATTATGGGCTGTTTAATGCATATGGCATAGCCATAGAGGTGTTATGATACATTGATCTACATTGGGCAAGTAGCTCTTATGTGACAAAAGATCGACAAGTGGCTATGCGTTCAGTTTTGGTAGTGGCATGGTGACTTACAGCATTAAGAAGCAACCAACGATTGCCTAGTACTGAGTCTAAGTATAGAGATGCATCAATGGCAGCATGTGAGATAGCTTGGTCGAGGAAGCTACTACATGACTTAGGACAAGACGTTGCCAAAGCAACCGCATTGTATTGTGACAATATGAGTAGCATTCAGCTGGCTAATAACCCAGTGTATCATGCAAGGACAAAGCACATACAAGTACATTATGAGTGTGTGAGGGAGAAGGTCATTGATCGAGAGATCCATTTGACATATGTGAGGATAGATGAGCAAGTGACTAACATATTCACAAAGTCATTGAGTGCAGAGAAGCACCAAAAGTTTTGGAGCATGTTGGGTATGAAGGAATTTAGGTTGAGCTCGAGTGGGAGTGTTGATATAGCAAGCTCACCACATGATCACCCACCTAGGTAGTGGGCCCTACAGTGATTGAAGTGATAGGTTAGGTGGTTGTAGCATGATTATCGGTAGCCCTAAACTATAGAGCCAGCTAACCATATACTTAATCAGTTCACCATTGTTTGGTATGTGGGGAGCTATTGTTTGTTGCATTGAGGCGGTGTAGTGGAACTACTATTTTGTGTGAGTGGAACAGTTTTTTGTGTGGAGGAGCCATTGTTGGCCGACTATAGTGTGGTTAAAGAGCTGTGTATGCCTCCACCTCTCTTGTGAATGAAAAACTCCTCTCATGTGTATACTTATGTGATTGTAATACAATTCTCGATAGTAGTAACACAATTCTCGATAGTACAATACTAGTGGTACTATTTCCACCCAATATAGCATCGTTATTTATATAATAATTTGGATTTTCTAGCAGTATTTAGCATATTACCAATGATAAAATTACCAGCATTGGCACTAATGCAAAATAATAATGGTGATCGTTAGCTAATTTCAAAAAAATAGTCCCCGTCCCCCCTCCCCCAAAAAAAGAAAGAAAAAGAAGTTGCCTAGTTTTCAATATTTTTGAAGTTGGAATGTATTTCCATGATTGCATCTGTCAATGCATGAAAATGATGAAATCACACAAAAAGTGCATGTGATTACATGAACATGCAACCTCTAGCCAAGGCCACTGCTGAATATATCATGAATGCTTTTGACCCCTTAGACCTCTAATCCAGATGGCATTTCTTAACCTTAACCCTAGGGCCTTCCACCATAGACTGCTAATCCAAATGGCATTTCTTAGCCTTAGCCATAGGGCCTTCCATCATAGGCTATCATAGCCTCACCCTCTAGGGTTCCCCCTAACCCGTGGGCTAGATACACGTAGCTCATGGTGAATGAGGAATGTAACAATTCTAGTAATTAAATGGACTTAATAGCATTGAGGCCACTTGTTTGTCAAGTTAATGACCACTGCCTTGTATAGCTAGTCTATTGGTTCCATTTTTTGAATGATATTGAGCAATTAGTTGCCATAGCATTTAATTACAAAAAGGGTAGACAAAGGGTGAATAGGAGGGCCCTGTTGGTAAAAAGTGCTATTTGAGCATGAGAGATGGAGGGGATAAATGGAGGGAGGGATTATGTGGCTTGTGTCCTTTCTGACCTTTTCTTCATCGCCCTGCTGCAGGATATAAGACCCGCGGCCCCTTCTATCGGCATGCGCCCTCCTTCGCCTCCCCTATCCTCACTACAACCCCCACGGTTCACATCCCCACCTTCACGCCTTCACTAACCAAAGGCAAAGGGGTGATGTTGTTGCCTTTATCTACCTCTCTACACCTTCTTCTACTTCCTGCGCTTGATAGTATACCTCACCGTCGCTGATCAAAGACTATAGCTAGTATAGCTAGTATGTGATGGGGTCGGCTCCCCCCTCCCCGAACAACCAGAGTGCCTGTTGCAATCTTACTAGGAATCTAGGGGTTCACTGCATCGACAGCTTCATAATTCCTACATGGGCTTGCAGGCTGATAAACCAGCAAGTTTTGAGGAATGTATAATATGGTTGATTTTTGGAGGGGAAGGGAGCTAAATCAGGAGGCGCAGCTGATTCAATACAATTTCTAAATGCGAACTGAATTAAAGCACAAAATTACCAAGCTATTGCAACAAATCCTGTGAAAATCTGATGCCAGAGTGCAATGATACAAAATTTTTAAATAAAGTCGACCCATATGTAGTAACTAGATAAGAAATTACAGGGTGAATGAGATTTTCTACTTTCAATTTGCCCTTTATCCACCCTTTTGCACATTTTATTGATGTCATTTAAATGTAAAATGTTGAACAAAGGGCAGATCTAAATATTATGCCATTTGATTGCATGAAAAGACGGATAAACGAGAGATTGAAGTGGTCTTGTAAGAGGCACCATAAAAGGCCAAATCCCTTTCATGCACGACCAAGCCTTATCAAACATTAGTCTACTCTTTCATAAATTATGTATGCCTTTTTCTAAGGCCCACAAATACCATCTCCCTTTAGATGTTTGAAAGGGCATCTATTATGCAATGCACCCTTTGGTCCATCCAATAGATCCACTTTTGTACTAGTGGGTCCAAAGCAAAATGCTTAAGGGCATATATGCATGCAACTTGCAAGATTCTCACTAGATATTCTCTTTACAAAGAGAACTAGTTGATTCTACACATGTATTTTAATCACGTGCAATTTCTATATGTTGTTTGATATGTTACTCAACCTTGGGCCTTCATATGCCAATAAGGGTGCCTGCATAATGGTTGCATTTTCTAAGGGTGTTGCTTTCCACACTAGTACTTCGTGTCGACAAGATTCCCTATTTTGCAAATCCTTGAATGGACCTTGAGATGATGTCAATGGTGATCAAAGTTGACATAACATTTGCTTTATTGAGCTAACATGTATGAACATACCATAATAAACAAACAATACACATACCATTGAGAAAAATAGGTAAGCATATAGAATCATAATACAAACACTCATTAAAAGTTACTCTAGTATTCAATGATCAATCCTAACCTAACGTTTTTTTATCACCTCCTTCAATCTACTCAACCTTCTAGGCAAGCATTAGTGATGTTTACTTTAAAACACTCCGTGGGCCATTTGAAAATGCCAAGTACAACCTAGGATTTGCTTTGCGAATGTGGTACAATACACAAATTTTACTATGACATACAAATGAAGACCATTTGATGTAAGAACATTAAACCATACTGATCTTGGAAACATGTATATCCTTATAAAAATCATGTAAGAACTCTACATAATCTTTTTATATTAAGAATAATATAACTCTTTCTCCCCCTTGAAATTCTACTCTCTTAAACTTTTTATATTAAGAACAATATAAATCTTCCCCCCCCCCTCGAAATTCTACTCTCTTTTCCTACACATGGATGTTAGAGCGTATGAGGGATCTCCAAACACTTTATAAACTCTAAAGTTACTATGGGCATTTGCATAGTGCAAACAAATTCTACATGTTGCCTAGCAAGGAATAAGTCTTGCTAGTTGCTAATGAGGAAGCGCAAAAAAGGTGAGGAAATGAGGTCATGCAAAAAATGCCACCTAGAGAATTTTTTGGCATTCCTTTCAAAATCTATGATTTTGCTTGTCACTACTATGCTTACGCCATCTCCAAACACTTTGTAGCCTCGCAACGAGAGCCATTTGTGGTGTGCATGGGTTTTAAAATACTTGCTTTGGTATGGTTGCCATGGTCAATGTGAATTCTTTTTGCATTGTCCATGTGATCTCCAAAATGCTAGGGAAGGAATGATTTGGGATTCGGGAATGTCGATAGGAGTGCGTGCCACGCAGGAAGGAATGAAAGGATGGGAAGCGTTTAAAAATGGAATAATAAAATATAATTTTCAAAAATGCAATAATGAAATGAATTTTGTCCCACTCTTTTGTTTGTACACGCAACCAGCGGTAGCCGCCAACCTTACCTTCATGCATGGCTTTTTGTCTCTCTCTTTGTCTCCACTGCTGCTATTCATCAATCCTCACAAGATTCGTTTGCTTCCTGCTCCACTAATCTGCTCGCCTGCTTCATCTCCTAGGCTTTCTCAGCTGCCAATAGGCTTTTCGATGTTGGGTTACACTTATCAGAGAATAAACGTTTGAGCTCGAGTGTTGTGTCCATTGAAACTGCTCGAGACGTCAAGCCCACGAGAGCGGAGGCTCAAGATTTTAGCTCAATTGGAAGTCCAATCGTTTGCGAAGCATATACAGAATTCAATTTTGCGATGGAGGCAGTGATACAATCGACTTATGATGTAAATAACGATGGTCCAGTTTCTCTCTCAAGAAAATTCTCGCCTCAGCCTACTCCGACGAGGATTGTAGACCTGCGGTCTGACACTGTGACCAAGCCCACGAGAGCCATGAGGGAAGCCATGCTAAACGCAGAGGTGGATGACGACGTTCTAGGCACAGACCCAACGGTTGATAAACTTCAGCAGCAAGTAGCGAAGGCTTTCGGAAAAGAGGCAGGCCTTTTCGTGGCTTCCGGGACAATGGGTAACCTTATCAGTGTCCTAGTTCACTGCGAGGTATGCTGTTATCTCCTTCCAATGGTTCCTTTTCCTTGCAGGTCCAGTAACGTTTCTTCAAAAGTAAAGTACTAATCTTTCGATTTTTTTAACGTAACGAAAGCAGATTTGGAAAGCGGAACTTTTATTGTCTGCTCGAGTTCGTAGCTTCTGTTATAAACCATGAAATTTACTCTTAAAGGTTTATTTGGACACATTAAACAGGAACCATGTGTTGACAGTAGCTTGCAATGAAAATGGAGTAGAAATGTTTGGGTGGTTCACCGAGTGCTGCTCATCGGCCCCAATTTTATCAAGGAGGACCTTGAGATAATATGGCCATGTTCACCGATATTTTTATTGGTTGGCTTGTTCAGCGAGTGCTGCTCATAGGCCCTAATTGTATATTAAGGAGGACCTTGAGATGATATGGCCATGAAGATGGCGAGGAACTTGTGCGCTATAGAATCTTAGCCTGGTAGATAGGATTCATAACATCTTCCTTGATATGGCACCATGCTTATTTTGGTACGAGATACAGAGAGGCCTGACATATAGGCAGGCATTCGAAAGATTGTAAAGATGCACATATTTATCAAATTAGAGTGTCCATTGCGCTTAGAGTTTTAGCTCTCGTGTGGGTAACTCTCTCTTCAAACATATAAAATACCACGTTTTACCAAACAAGGGGATTTTTTAAAAAAGTGACAGACATGAGTATGCATGCTTAAGAGTATTAAACAAATACTTACCAAATATGAGTATTTTTGTGAATGTACAGTGGGGATGTTTAATTTCAGCATTGAAAGCATCGACACTTATAGAAGGGGTTATGTAAAAACATGTAAAATTTCAAACATAGGGATATTTTATACATGCTTGTGCTATATGCACTTTTAGATCGCGACCACGGGGATGAAAAGAAAATGGAATCAATGAAACTTTAAAGGTACGGAGACAAACTCCATGCTCGCATATGTAGTAAGTCGATGTGATGAATGGGAGTTGAATTATAGTGTCCGCGTATCATAGGAGAGAGAGAGAGAGAGAGAGAGAGAGAGAGTTCATTAAAATTATTCGAAAGACGTGTCTATGGGGCGGAAAAGAACTAGATTCAATGAGCTGAAGGGTTGGAGCCTCTAAGCGGGCATCTACACCCAAGACAAATACAGCTTAATCATAGAGACACTAGTACATAAAAAATGTCTGTCTGAGCGCATAGTGAGGATGGAAGCTGTGATGTGGCATCCTGATGATGGTCATCTGGAAGCTGTCGGAGGAGTCAAGCCCAAAGGGAAGCTCGGTGATGTACGAGGCTGTGGCATAAAGCCCATGATAGAGCACTGGCAACGATCGGGGGGTGTTGTCCGTTGTGGTCTCCTAGGGACTTTGGTTAACTAAGAATAAGTTTGACTGTTTTACTCTTGCTTTGCATTGGTAAAAAAGTGTTAAGGTTTGTGTAGAACTCGAAAAAGTGCTAAAAGGCTAAAAAAGGTGGAGCAAGTGGCAAAAAGCATGTCACGATCTGTGACGTATTCCTTTCTCTATATCTTAGACTTATGGATGGTTTGATGAATGGACACTTGTGGAAGGGTATGCCCTTTCGACGGGACACTTCCTATGAGGCACAACCCTTCACAAGAGACATTCTATGGAAGAGACACTCCTATTGTAATGTACCCTCTCATCAAGGGTCACACCCTTCACAAGGGGTACACACCTCTTCATGCACATACACTTTGGAGTACACACCTTTTCATGTGTGACTCTTCACTCTCTATATAAGAGAGGCCCAATTGTATCTTGTTCTCTGCTATTTCAGTGTTCCTTAGCACATTTCTAAATATAGTAAATCTAGGATTTCTTACAGTGGTATCAGAGCAAATTTCGCTCCTGCCTGTAGGAAATGCCCCCCACCTTCTAGCGCCTATCTGATACATCTCTTTCCGCTAGAAGGATATCCGTGCACATTGTGCATGGAAGAGATGGAGAGAATGAGCGTAAAAATTTTTAGCGCCAACTCCACCTAAAGTCATCAATGGCCTCTCCATCTCCCCCACATCACGAGTTGATGTGAATGGACACGACAAAAATCGTGTCTTTTCATGTGCTTGGGCTGTCCCAAAACCAAGGGACGCACCTTTTCCACCATCGGACACACCTTTTGATAAAGAGTTTTGACTCCTCATCCAAGGGACACACCCCATCATGGAAAAAAGGACACCTCTTTTCGTGTGGGGACACCCCTTTTTAAAACAGGGTCACACCCTTTCATGAAAAGGTACACCTATTCCAAGGGTCACACCCCTTAGAATAGGCACACCTTTTGGCACCAAGCACCCTACAAAAGGATACCTAAAAGGGCTAAAAAGGAAAACCAGCCCTATACCCAAGACCTAACCCTAGACTACCCAAGGGTTCTCCAAACCCACGTTTTAATTTTTGGGTAACCACCACCCAGCAATAGGCGCATGAATCAAAACACAAAATCCAGAATTCTGTTTCGTCATTTTCTGCCGTACGTGATTGCGCCATCTTCTTCCAGCCAGCACGTGCCCTTCGTCAGGCCTCCATCTTGCATAGTTCTCGATTGCCTGCATCAGCCAGCTCTTGTTGGTTCATCGCCATGATTACCTGCGATCAACAGCCTTTGCTGCCCGCAAATCAGCCAGGAAGCAAGAACAGTGCCAGATGCAACGATTTGTTTCAAGCCTCTGCCAGCGAATTTCTTCTAAGCCTCTCCTGCTTGTGATCAGCAGCCTTGATGCCCTTTTCATCTTGAATCAAACCAACCAGACCCCGGCTGCTCATCATGCCACCTTTCTAGCCTGAGAACAGTGGCTCTTTGCTGCCCTCTATTTCCCTCTAGCCAGGCCCGGTCCTGTTTTTAAGTACCCCACAGGTTTCAACACAGGCCTCTTTCGCCAGGCTATGAATTTCCACGCAGGAAAAGTGCGCCAGATCTCATGCAATCTGTAATACGATTCTGCCAACGCCCCATCTGCCTTGAAAGTCTCGCCAGGCACCTCTTAATCGATGGACCTCCAGACAAGAGATTTTCCAGCCTTGCTATGCAACTAATTGGCAGATCTAATCTATGCCAGGTGGATTCTATTTCTAAGGATTCTCTTTCATATTGTTATTTGACGCTCATTATCAATTACAGCAAATGAAAGCCTCCTCCTTAAAACATGGAAACCCGTGGTAATTCACCCGTCCCTTCAAGGACACCTCAGGCATCATCTACCACACAATATCGTGTTCAGATTGCACAACCAGCCCATTTCGGAGCTTTTGCATCGTGGGTCTTCTGTGTCAGGTGCCCTTCCAGTGACTTGGACCACATCCTATACCTTTTGCGTGAGGCACCTCAATTACATTACTTCCTTAGCACAGTCGAGGTTGTGTTCCACGAGACACGTACATACCCAGAACTCGATATTCCTCACGAGTTTGCTGTCCATCTTTGGAGAGATTTTTACCCCTCAGCTTCAGCATCTTCAGGGTAATCTCCACCTCCTTCAGCTCCCAGATATCGTCCTGCACAGGTTGTACCTTCCCCAAGACAGTATTTACACTTTGAAGGCACTCCTTCTCCTGGATATCCTCCACTCCCGACAGCAGCTCCTTATCCCTTCTCAGATCCGTGGACTCTGCAACCTACCCCTGTACTCTCACGAGCAGTAACACCCATTTCGGCATCACCAGTGTCACCTCAGACAGGACCTCCTTTACCAGATTTCCACGGCTGGTTCCATCCTGCTTCTCCTGCCCCCTCCAACATGAGCAACCTCAGGGAGCAGCCCGAATCTTCTTCCAGGAATGGTACAAACTAGAGCGCAGGTTCGTGCTTTTCTCACAGGGATCTCAGATATGTCGCAACGCTCGCGTGCAGCCTCTCCGGAGATAAGCGACTCAAGTCCAAAAAAGACCCCTGAAGTCAACTTACAAGGCGAAGCACTACTTCAACTTCAAATTTCCCAGCTTCAGGACAGCATCTCCGACTTGGTCCAGAAAGTCCAACTCCTCCAAGATTCTCGTAGTACCACACATACAAAGGATGACATGACGCCACCGGACGACTATGTGGACTCATTCCCACCTGAGGTAGAAAACACTGAACTCCGTGCCCTCTACCGCTTACTCCAAGCTTCCAAAACTAAAAGACTTGACATTAAACTTCCGGAAGCCTACACTAGCCAACGAAATCGCCGAACAGCTGACCAATGGCTCGCAAAACTGCGCATGTACTTTGATACTATTGACCTCACTGAAGGCAAAAAGATTGCCTTGGCAGCCTCCCTCCTCAAGGATACAGCTTTCCTATGGTGGCAACGACGCTTAAAGGACGGCAAAAGTGTGTTAACTTGGAAACGTTTTGAACATGTGCTCCGTAAGCAGTTCATACCTAATGCGGACTTCCAAGCACGTTCAAAACTCAAACAGTTGGAGCAAACAGGCTCCCTGTCTTCCTACATCTCTCAGTTCACCACATTGGTGCTGGAGATTGATGGTTTAACTGATGATGATCGCCTTCATGCTTTCATCTCAGGCCTAAATCCCTCGTTACACATTGATGTCCTCAAAGCAAACATCACCACCACAGCTGGTGCTATTGCTTACGCAGAGCGCATTACTGATTTCCAAAACACAGGGAAGCAGAGTGCTAATTGAACACAGAACTCTACTATGGCCAAAGGTGCTCGCCCTCAAGATAACCCCAAGTTTAGAAAACACTCGGGTAATCCAGGTCAGCGACAGTCTCAAGATCCCCACAAGTCTCAGAAATTGTATGTTGGATTCCAACAGAAGCACTCCTCCAAGGATCGCGCCTCTTCTTCTTCACAAAGTCATCACCGTCATCCCCAACATAAAGGTGCGTCCACTGACAAGAAGAACAACTCCAGCACAAAAGGACTTTGTACCATCTGTACAGGCGACCATAGATGGTTCGATTGTCCCAAGCGACCAAAGCAAAATTCCAATATGGAACCTAGCACTTCTCAAACAGAAGATGCTACCCCAGCACAAGACAAGAAAGGCAAAGCTATTCGAATGGCAAATACCATCCACATGAGCCTTGCTAGCAACCCCGAACCTTCCTTGGCCACTCAAGTACTTTGTGTCCAAGGATCGCTTCGTGGAACAACGGTCACTATCCTCATCGACAGTGGCTGCTCTCATAACTTCCTAGCTCGTTCTATGGTCGACAAACTTCGGTTGACGACCAGTCCTAGTCCCATGGACTATCAGATTGAACTCGCAAATGGAATTACCTTCTTGTGCAACACCAGGATCAAAAACTTGTCTTTTCGCATCCAACATTATACGGACAAGTTGAACTTCGACATCATGCCTCTTTCTCGGTACGATGTCATACTTGGACAACAGTGGCTCTACGACTATGATCCATCAATCAGTTTTCGCAGCCATATTTTCGCAGCCATACTATCCAGTTTGTCCACTAGGGAAAACTTATTGAGCTAATTGGTTCTAGGGAGTCTCCTTCAACCCCAGTTGCCTTTGCCCTACAAGTAAAGAAGTGGGTTTGTAAACGTCAAGTAAAGACTTTACTTCTGTTGGTTACGGCAGTAGAGGAGACACCAACAAAGGATCCTCCTGAATACCTCAACCAACCTTTTTTCCAGCCCTACCTGGATATTTTTCCATAGGAATTGCCAAAGCAGTTACCACCTCGACGACGAGTGGATCACCCAACCGAACTTATTCCCGGCAGTAATCCGAAACCTCCTTATCGGGTTTCTTACACTCAAAATGAAGAAATCCAAAGACAGGTGACCGAAAATAAGTCAATGCGCCTCCGCATCGACTATCGAGCCCTCAACAAGCTCACTATTAAAAACAAGTATCCATTGCCTCGCATCAATGACCTCTTCGATCAACTTCTACACGCCACACAATTCTCAAAGATTGATCTTCGTTCAGGTTATCATCAAATTCGCATGCAAGAAGGCGATGAGTACAAGACAGCTTTACGAACAAAGTATGGACACTATGAATGTTTGGTCATGCCTTTTGGGTTAAACAATGCCCCGGCCACATTCATGACACTAATGAACGACATCTTCAGGCCTTTCCTCGATAAGTTCGTCATCGTTTACCTCGATGACATCCTCGTTTTCAGCAGATCCCTACATGAGCACAAACAACATCTTCACTAAGTTTTTGAAGTTCTCCGCGCAAATTCTCTCTACATCAACATTGAGAAGAGTGAGTTCTTCAAGACCCAACTCGAATATTTGGGACATGTTATTTCAGCTCAAGGCATCTCTGTGGATCCCAAGAAGGTCAAGGTAATCCAAAACTGGCCTACTCCTAAGAATGTTCATGATGTCCGCTCTTTTCTCGGATTGGCAAACTTCTACCATACCAAGGTCTATCAGTTTTTTGAAATCACAGTTTTTCAATGGCTTCCCGAAACAGAGTATAGTTTCCAACAACTCAAGCAAGCACTCACTACCACACCAGTTATGGCTATTGCTGACCCAAACCTTCCATTTGAGGTCATGACCAACGCTTCCGACATCGCTACAGGAGCAGTCTTGATGCAAGAAGGCAGAGTTATTGCTTTTGACAACCATAAACATTCCGATATTCAAACCCGATACCCGGTTTATGATAAGGAGTTTCTTGCTGTTGTACATGCTTATCGCTCTTGGAAACATTATCTCATGGGAGCCGACTTGGTGGTCAAGACAGACCATCACTCTCTAAAGTATATCTTTACTCAGCCAGTCATGAACGCTCGAGAAGCACGCTGGGTTGAGTTTCTGGCCAACTTCACATGACCATTGAGTACATTCCAGGACTACGCAATGTAGTTGCAGATGCTCTCAGCAGGTTAACTCTAGCATCAGCTATGGTAATCTCTACATTATCTGTGGATGTTCCGAATTCATTCAAAGTGAAATATTTCAATGATAAAGACTTCGGCACAGCAGTACAAGTTCTTTCAAAAGATCAACCTTCGTCTCCCGAACAGAAGATTTTCTCATCCTATTCTTATACGAACGACCTTCTGTATTATCAAGATCGCGTCTGTGTACCACATGACAAGGATGTTCGACGTCTTTTGTTAAAAGAGCATCATGTAGTTCCTTATGCTGCCCATCCAGGCATCAACAAGACTTATAGGTTACTCAGTGCAACATATTACTGGCCTCAGATGAAAAGCGACGTCATCAAAATGGTTACATCTTGCTTATTTTGTCAACAAATGAAAGCAAGTCGACGACTTCCAGCAGGACTTCTTCAGCCTCTTCTAGTTCCAACTGAAAGGTGGGAAAGTATTTCCATGGATTTCATTACAACACTACCACGATCCTCCAGAGGTAACACTCAGATTATGGTAATTGTTGATCGATTGTCCAAAATGGCACACTTTGTTGCTTGCAAAGAAGTGCACAGGCTCCGGACATCGCCAAACTCTTCATACAACACATCTTCCGACACCATGGATTGCCCAAGAATATCGTATCCGACAGAGATCCTAAGTTTACCAGTCACTTTTGGATTTCACTGTTCAAATCTTTGGGTACAACTCTACTGTTTAGTTCAGCCTACCACCCAGAATAAGATGGCCAGATTGAAAGAGTCAACCAAGTTCTGGGAGAAATGCTTCGACATTATATTCAGTCACGCCTAGCAGCTTGGGAAGAGTATCTACCACTCCTTGAGTTTGCTTATAATAACTCTTTCCATAGTGCCATCAGCATGACTCCATTTCAGGCAGCTTATGGACACACTCCGATTGTACCAACGAATTTTGTACTTCAACATCGAGTGGCCCTAGCTGATCAACTGGTTCAAGAAATGCAAGACATTCTACCCCAAGTCAGGGATCATATGCGAAAAGCGCAAGAGCGGTATCAATGGTCTGCCAACAAACATAGACGTCACCTGGAATTTGACACTAGTGACATGGTGCTATTATTTGTAGCCCCACATCGCTATAAGACGGTTAAGTCTGTGTTTCCTAAGTTGCGACCAAGATACTATGGACCTTTCCAGATCATCAAGAAAATTTCACCTTTAAGTTACAAATTGGAATTACCACCATCATGGGGTAAAATCCATGCAACATTTCATATTTCTTGGCTAAAGACGTACATTCCAAGCGATGAAGCAGTTCCTCCTGCAGGTGATTATGTCCCAGAAATCGAAGACGATTATGTTCTCCTTATTCCTGAGCGTACTCTGGACCATCGACAGCGAGAGACTCGACATCGACTTATCACGGAATTCCTTGTTCTTTGGCGAGATCTGGATGACTCCGACGCTACTTGGAAATCTGATGAAGACTTACAGCAATACCCTGACATTTTACAGCAGTATTTTCAGAATTTATTGTGATATTTTCTACATTAGTTCATTATCTCCACCAGGGTCTTATTTTGAGTGGGAGGGGATGTCACGATCTGTGACGTATTCCTTTCTCTATATCCTAGACTTATGGATGGTTTGATGAATGGACACTTGTGGAAGGGTATGCCCTTTCGACGGGACACTTCCTATGAGGCACAACCCTTCACAAGAGACATTCTATGGAAGAGACACTCCTATTGTAATGTACCCTCTCACACCCTTCACAAGGGGTACATACCTCTTCATGCACATACACTAGGGGTACAAACCTTTTCATGTGTGACTCTTCACTCTCTATATAAGAGAGGCCCAATGGTATGGATGACACACTACAGACACTACAGACACTCAAGCAATACAAATATTCCTTGTTCTCTGCTATTTCAGTCTCCTTTCTGTTCCTTAGCACATTTCTAAATATAGTAAATCTAGGATTTCTTACAAAGCAGGTCCCACAAGGCAAAAAGCACTTGTGAGATGGTGCCATTAAAGAAGGACCCATGGGGTTCTAGAAAAGGCTTAAAAAGTGACCCCACGCTAAGCTAATAGCAAGAAAGTCTGTTTTTGTAAAAAGAAACTATTAAAAGCGGGTCTAGCTTTTTTGCGAGCCCAAGTCTATAAAAGAAGGGCTTCAGGGCTCTTAGATCATTCAAGATTGTACTCATGCTCTTCTCAGAGCCAGTTGTACAAAGTTAATCTCTATTGCAATAAAGACCTTTGGGGGGGTCAAGCCCTTATTTCTGGGCCCTAGTGTTGTGTTTGTCCTCTCTCTCTCTCTCTCTCTCTCTCTCTCTCTCTCTCTCTCTGTGTAGCCTACTCTAGATGTGAATTTCTGTTGCAATAAAGACCTTGGGGGGGGCTCCAGTCCTTATTTCTAGACCCTAGTGCTGTGTACTCTCTCTCTCTCTCTCTCTCTCTCTCTCTCTCTCTCTCTCTCTCTCTCTCTCCCCCCCCGTTCGTACCTTGTCCGTACCTCCGTAGTACCTCCACACCTCTGTACATCGTCCGTACCTCCAAACCTTCGTACCTCCGTCGTCCGTACATCTCCCCCATCCGTACAGCCCATCAGTAGGCAACCAGTATTGTACAGTCCGTCAACAACAACCCATACCTCTCCCTTTGTACCTGTTAGAAGCAGCCAAACTAACCCTAACCCCGAGTTGGGCTAAATCCCCAACCCAACCCGGGGGTTAGGTTAAGCTAGGGGGTTCAACAGATAGCCAACTATGGACTGGCCTACCCTCTCCTCCAAGTCCCCCTCAACTCCCTCAACTCATTCAACATCCATCAGGACTCAGTACTCTACAGTTGCAGCCATGACACCCTCTCCATATGCACGGAATTACCAACAAGAAGGCTCAAAACGACCCATCCTTGGGCAACAGGATCAGATTTTTTATCTGTAGCAGGCAGTGAGAGAGCTACTATTGGAATTGGCAGAAGTAAAGGCTCGACTTCACATTCTGGAAGGGCCTGGTAAGCAGGCAGTAATTGATGAGGCTGTAAAATCTTGTAAGGATTCCCCCCCTACCCCGTTGCTAGTCTCTATAGTCAAAGATTTTGTTCACACTGAAGCACAAACTGCTAAGAAGGAAGTGATTGTGGAAGTAGACACCAAAGCAAGTAAGTCTGATATTCAAGTAGAGATTAAAGAACGCGAAGCTAGATGTGACAATGCGTTGAAGATTAGAATAGGGGGACTCCTAGAAGATTGGTACAAAGAGGAGGACACATATAGTGAAATATTGACAAAGATCAAAGCAAGCTTGCCCAACATTGAATGGGTGGATGATGATGAGCAAGATGAGGACGACTCCAGGCCAGCTTCTATTTTGCACTATAAAGGTCATGCAATCCTTACACTGAAGTCAAAAGATATGCGGATCAAGCTTCTTCGACAATCTTACAAGTTGAAGGGCACCAAAGTATGGATAGCAGAGGAGCTTACACAAGCTCAACTTAAGATTAAGGCAATTGAATTAGCTAAAGTCAAGGCTACCAGAAAGGATGGAAAATGGACAGTTACCGTGAAGGCGTAGCACTAATCTGAGAGTTCAAATCAAAACCAAAAGACTCTCAGTCTTAAACTGATGTATGGCTGTTTACTCTTTCAGACTATCATGTAGGTACTCTAAATAATGTGGGTTGCTTTTTGCACTCCTTGGGAGCTGCCATGTGCCCTCCTTGAAGCAGATGTACTAGAGGGTTTCTTGCTGTCCCATAGACCTTTTGGTCTGGATGTTAATAGAATTTCTTTCTTTCTTTCTCCCCCCTGTAGCCTACTCTACTCCACACCCTACCTTTGTGATGCGGTTGATAACAGCATGAGATTCTTCAACTGACCGCACTAGTGAGGTATCTAGAGAAAGAGATCCTGTTGCGATTTGTACTCTAGCCTTCCTGAGGGCTCCAGAGCTGTTGCGACTTATATCAGGAGGCTAGAACCTGATTGCGATTTTCTGTAGAATGCATGTTTTGCTGCGATTTGATCCCAGGTTGTTAGTTCGGATTGCGAATATCTTACGAGAGCTTGTGGCTGCTGCGATTTTGTGTCTGGGCTGGTTTCAGTGGTATCAAGGTGCGGTTTTGCCTCTTTCCTTGGTGGCAATGATCCAAAGACTCCTCCATCTGAAGCAGGACAGTTGTGATTTCGAAGAAGGCTCATCACAAGCGAGTTCGAGCTAGCATACAAATAGTTCTCTATATATTATTTGCCCCATATCGCGGACTAGTAGTTGAACCATACAACCAAAAGCCACTCCCACCCATACTTCATCCTGCATCGGGCTGGCTATTGTCTTCACCCATAAGTGTTTACCTCCTTGGATAACTAGGACAGAAGAGTTATGGCCATGTCCCCGTTGATGAAATCTACTTCCCTGCCTGGAGGATCTCCTACTGAAGTTCGAGTAACTTGTTGATGTGTTCCCGCATCGATGAAGATTTCTTGGGATCCAACAACCTCCCTCTTCATGGGAGAGATTCGGTTATACATGGACGCCAAATGCTCTCATATACTTTTGGCCACTATCATGTGCTTCACGTGATTAATCTCTTGAGGAGTACAGTTAAGAAATATAAAGGATCTTACCCCTGCATTAACACGGTCCCACAGCTGGGACAGAGTCTCAGCCTCCTTCCAAGCAAGGATGCCAAGGTCCTCTGCCAGGGGATTTGGTCGGGCAACACCTATCCAAAAACCATCGCCTTGAATTCATACAAGCCTTGTTCTGTGCGGAAGGCCGTCTTGTGCTCATCTCCTTCTTTCACCCTGATTTGATGGTAACCAGACCTCAAATCTATCTTCGTGAAAAATTGAGCACCCTTGAGTTCATCCAACATGTCATCTATCCTAGGGATTGGAAACTTGTTTTTGATAGTGGCCTTATTTAGATCCCTGTAATCAATGCACATACGGTATGATCCATCCTTCCTCTTCACTAGAAGCACCGGAGAGGCAAAAGGAGAAGTGCTATGAGGGATGAAGTTCTTCTCAAGCAATTCCCGCACCTGTACTGCCACTTCCTCCTGCTCAACCTTAGAAAGACAGTATGGGGCTTTGTTTATGGGCTTACTGCTAGGCTCTAGAACAATGGCATGATCCACATCCCTCTTGGGAGGCAATTGGGATAGCATATCAGCAAATACATCAGCAAACTCCGATAGCAACTGCTGCATATCACAATCCTCAACACAAGGAATGCTACCGCCTTGAGATACTGACACATTCAATGCGTAGAGGGCATGTTCCTTCCTGAGCTCTCTGGCTAACTGCCTTGCTGAAATGACCTGCAATTTAGGAGTGGCAATGCCATGCAATGTTACAGTTCTACCCTTGTGGACAAAGCTGAGTGATAGTGCATTTAAATCCATGCTGATTTTACCCAAAGATTTCAGCCAATTGCAGCCCATGACAGCATCTATTGGGCCCATATCCAATGCCAAGAGATCCCCAGCAAATTCATAATCCTCAGAGAGCTTGATCCTTGCATCTTGGCAACAAAATTTACTGACCAAATGCTGTCCATTTGCCACCTCTACTCTCAGCCCATGATCAATCTCAGTAGCAATCAGTGGCACCTTCTGTAAGGTCTTAGAATTGATGAAACTATGAGTGCTACCGCTGTCCATAAGCATGTGAACTGTCCTGCCATTAATTTGTCCTTTCAATCTAATAGTTTCAGCACTTTTGGCACCCATCAAGGCATGAGAAGAGATAGCATAAATGGCTTGCTGCGCATCCCAATAGATCTCCTCTTCATCCACAGGAGCATTGCCATTTGCATCCTCTCGCGCAAGAAAAGGCATAGTAACTTGATGCTCCACATGAAAGACTTTAGGCCAACGGCCTCGCATGTTACATACAGGCTGAGTGTCATCGGAATGTATACCATGCATATTATGATCATTAGCACCACCGGGGTCAAAGGGGAAATCAGCCCCCTTCGTGGCTCCAACATGTGGAGCTTCTTCCACGATTTGTGCACCCTCTGAATCATCCTGAGTGGCATCCAAAGTCTCAGAAGCATCCATCAAATCCTCATCATCCGATATCTCAGTAATCATGCTGAGTTTTACAGTACCATTGTTACGCATTTTGCAAACTTCCCGATGCTCAGGAGTCCACTTGTCACCACACTTAAAGCATAAGTTTGCCCTCTTTCTGTTGTCTATAATAGCCCTGGTGTGTTGTTTAAATTCTGATTTTTCAATACCAACACCTTGCTTAGCTCTTGGCTTAGCATCAAATGACTTGTAGGGCTTAGCATATGGCATCTTGCTGCCTGTAACTGTGGGAAACCTCGAAAATGGTGCTGCTGCTGATTTTCTTTCATTCCAATGAGTCACTTTAGGCTTCTTCTCAGCCTCATTTGCATTCCCATATGCGCTGCCCGCTGTCATCTTATATTTGCTGGCATATTTGGGCTCAAATACCTCAAGCTTTTATTCCAACAATTTCTCTATCTCATTGGTTTTCTTCTTTTCCTTTTTGGATTTCTGTTGCACGCTCAATTGTTTGAGGGTTATGTGCCTTCACATCTGCAGCAAGAGAAGGACTTAACCCATGGATGAAACCCTTTTCAGATACGTCCTGCACAAACAAGGAAAGCCTCCAAAAGCGTTGCAAGTATTCTTGGACCGTACCGCTCTGTGACAAGGCATAAAATTCAGCCAAGTATTGATCCAAGACAAGTGGGGATACAAATGTAGTGACCATCAATTCTTTGAAACCCCTCCAAGTGGTTGGTCTCTGAGGCAAATCCCTCATGTATCGCCACCATGTGTGAGCATAGTCCTGCATATGCATACGTGCAAAAATGATGCGCTCCTCCTCAGACTTGGGGTAGAAGCGGAAATAGTCTTCTAGCTTCGTGAGCCACTCCTCCAACTCATTTTTTTGGCAAAAAGAAGGGCTTATTATATTACTTTCGAAACAAGGATTACAAGAGACTCAACGGTAGTGCTGGAGCACAGGGATAACTCCCACCCGCGAAACTACAAGCCACACAGGGCTAAGCATAAAAATGTTGCGAAATGCTGTCAAAACAAGAAGCCCTAGTCTGGGTCTTCTGAAAACCAGTAAACCGCGAAACCAAAAAAGCTACGGATCCTTGATGAAGTGAATCCTGGAGGTACTCGTGATCCAAGAAAGTATGGATCCCTCCTCCGCTGAGCTCCCGTCAATCGAGCCCGCCCGAGGGCACCAACAGGAAAAGACCCGCCTGCATGAGCAACGACCGCCTGGCGGGGGGCGAGTCCGCACTCCAGTAGCCCGTTCCATGCATCTGCAAGCCTCAATCCAGTTGGGGTGCCTCCTGGTTCGACAAGAAAGAGTAGAGCCCCAAGAGAAGGGATCAAGTCCAGCAGCCTTGCGGATAGAGCCAAGAGCCGCCACCCTGTGGGTAGAAAGTCTTCGAGACAGTGAACCATCAACTGATATGACTCCTCTGAGTCAACATCCAGCAATCGAGGCCGACCATGACCAAGGTGCCAACCACGATTAAGAACCCCCGCTAGGAGGAAAGCAGTGAAGCCACGTCGAGGTAGCAAGGTTCCACGAGCCGGTGTAGCTCTGAGATCGGAAGCGCCAGGATCCCTGTTGTCGAGCTTGACCATCAAGAAGAGCTCTTGACCACCATGGGGGCAGGCATCTCGCATCTCTATCTCCTTGAGCTCGAGGTAGTACCAAACCTTTCCTCGACAAAAGGTCCTGAGCACACACGACGCTTCCTGAAAGATGTTCCTGTTGCTGCGATGAAGGTGCAGGTGATGCAAGCCGCTGGGGCGGAGGAGCAGGCTACAGCCAACAATGCTCCCCTCCGAGGAGGTGCAATGCCCCAAGCCACGGGTGGCACGAGAAAGCAACTTGCACCTGCAAGCCCTACGCGAACGAAGCATGCCCCAACAAGAGGGCAAAGGGTGCAGACCACCCAACCCGCCACTGGCCAGCTCTGTCGCTAGAGGTGAACCCACCATCACTCGATCGAGGTTGCTCAAGCGAGGTCTACGGAGGCCCAGGCGAGGGAGGTTTCGTTGAACTCCAGCCGTTGCTGCCATCAGATCGAAGAGGGGTGCGAGGCGAGGTGGAGGAGGGCAAGGGAGGGGAAGTGGAGGAAGACGGGGGGTGGGGGGGTGAAGCGGCGCGCAGGCAGCGAGGGGCCGTGGGTGACGGGGCTGCAGCAGCAGGGAGGCGGGAAGGTCGCGACGCGGTCCACTCCTCCAACTCATTGGGAGTGCGAGTGTCCCCTTTAAACTTATGCACTGTGAGTTTGTCCTTGATATCCTTGGCTGCATAATTCTCGTGTGTGTAACCTCCAGAAGTGCGGGCATCATCACACTTGAGGTTCACATAATCAGAGAAGTTTAATGGCCTCAGGTAGGGCCTTGTATGCAAAAATCTACCAACATGTTATCAAAAGTGGCTTGCTGCCCACCCTGTTGCGTAGTAGCTGTTGCCATCTGATGCACTGGATGCGTCTGGCTATATGTGCTCGTTGGCAGAGCGATAGGTGCATGAACCCTGGGCTGGGTCTCTTTGTCAGATGCATCTCTCTGAAATGATGGCATACCAAAGGGCTGAGAAGAGGGCTGACCTCTCTCCCAGGGGAGTGGGCTGCCATATAAACCAAAGCCAGCTCCAGGCATACTCGCTAGTGCGGTGAAAGGAGCACTAACCGGATGCACACCGACGGGTCGGCCGAAAAGAGACGGCTCAGCCTGCATAGATGCAGAAAGCTGTGAGCCAAAAGATGGCTTGACATCTTGCATGAAGGTGCTCTGTGACACAGAAAATGCATCATCTAAGTCCAGATAATCCCCATGCTAGGGTACGTGCAATGGTCCAGAAGGTTGATGCTCATAGGCACGGCAAGCATCTGCCATAAAACCTCTGCGTGGAGCAGACAACACATCATGACTGTCTGAGTGGTCCCATTGCTGGGGTGCAGGCTGCTTACCCTTATCCTGCATAGCAATGGCAGATGTGATCTGCTGACCAATCTATTGTCCCATCTGGGCAAGAGCGATATCTTGCATAGCCATGGATGTGGTAAGCTGCTGGCTGAACTCCTGTCCTATCTGGCGGAAAACACCCTGGAGCATAGAGGAAAGGGCATCTAGAAATTGCGTCTGCGCTGCCTGCGTTTCCCAAGATGCAGGAGAGAGAGGCTGAGTGGAAGGAACCTCCGTACCACCAGTGGATGCAACCACTGTGGCAGGCACATAGCTCAATGAAATGTTTCAGAACGTTGAAACGTGAAACGGTATGAAACGTTTCAAAACGTTTCAAAAAAATAGGTGAAGTTTCAAAAAACCAGATTGTATTTTTTTTGTCTAAAAAATATAAATTTTATGCCTGCATGCTAAAACTGTGCAAAACTAGCTAAAAACACAGAAAAAGACTTGACAGAAAGCCTATAATGGCAACTGGTAGAATAGATTATAGACTCTAGATTAGAAAGCTCAATCAAGCCTATAATGGCCAATGCTAGAAATTAGAATAGAGTCTAGATTACAAAGCTCAATTAAGCCTTTAAATTTTAGATTTCAGTTGAGTAGTTATTAGATAGGTGACAAAAAATCAGATTTCAGATTACAATTTACAAGCTCAAGCCTTAAACTTTATCATATTTCAGTTTTGACAAGTTCACAACCATGGAGTCTGGACATAAATCAAGTTCTCAATTTCACTCTTGTAAATACTCTGCTAGTCTATAGACTAGAATCTAGATTACATAACTCAAGAGTCAAGAGTGAAGGCATCAACTTTAAATTTCAAACAAAACTAAAGTTCAAACTCTACTGAAATCTGAAAGAAAGTAGCAAGTTAATCAGCAAGATCTATAGGTGCTTGGGCATCTTCTCCCTGGCCCTCAGCCCCCTCCTCCTCCTCCTCCCCATCATCACTATCAGAATCTGCAGAAGTGGATGAATCCTCTTCTGATGATGAGGAGGTCTCCTGCTCTTCTGGAGCAGCTGCTATTAAAGTTGGTTCTGTTCTCCCTGCTCGTCTGCGTGCCTGAGATTGTGTGGCACGTGCCAACGATGCCCGCTTCTCAGCAATGAATGTATATGCATCATCATCCTCATGCACAGGATGAAGCATTTCATCCTCAGGGACCTGCACACGTATCTTATCAGGATCCACCTCCTGTGGACCTTCAATGGTCTTCATTCGTCGAATAAGTCGTAGATTGGCATGGACATATACAAGCCTACCATACACCAAATGAATTAACAGTAAATACATGTAGGTTGTAGCATAACTATAATTCAAATGCCAGCGACAAAGGAAACCCTTGTTTGACCCCGATGGTACTCATGATCTCGTCTGCCTGCCCGGATCCTGCCCAAACTCTGCCAGAAACTCTCTCGTAAAGTGCCATGACAGCCCAAATGATCTCCTGGTCATAACCCAAGTCATGTAGGCGCCGTATGAGGCGGGCTCTCGGGACCGTGTCAAATGCCTTGCGGAAATCCACAAAGCAAAAATAAACCCTCTGCTTCTGTGACCTCGCCTCCTCAATGATACATCTGAGCGTGAGAATGTGGTCCATGGTTCCATGATCACGCCAGAATCCGTCCTGTCCTGCTGCTCTAAGTCCTCGACACTCTGCAAGTCTGCTAACCTCGGAGTCAAGTACTGATGCATAAATCTTGGACATGACATGTCCAATCATAAGGTGCATACAGATTCTCCCACCAAAGTATGATGATCTTGTTATGGCACTAAATACGCAGAACAAAAATCTGCCCCTCAACTTTGAGGATTTCAGCGCAATGCTTCTGGAGGAGGAGATGCGTCAAAAGACGAGGACTGGAGAAGATTCGGCTTTCTCAGCTAGATCAAAGAAAGGTAAGGGTAAGGACTCTGGTAACCCATCTTCTTCTGATGATAAAAAGAGAAAGAAGAAGATCAAGTGCTTTTATTGCAACAAGGCAAGGCACAAGCAGAATGAGTGTCGAAAGAAGATTGCAGATGAGAAGAACGGAGTAAAGAAAGAGTCCAGCAACAGCATGCAGGCAGTACCAGGTCTCTTCACACAGACTTCGCATCGAGAGCAGCAGAGCAGAGCGACTACCTAGGGAGAGGCGCATATGCACACTGTGTGACATGCAAGAGGTTGAGACAGAGGAGCATTTCATCTTCAGGTGTCCTGTGTACTATGAGATCCAAGGGCGTTTCCACTGCCTCTTCAAGGATAGTTATGGGATTTTGGCATGTTTCCTCTCCTACCCAGACCAACGGTGTTTGGCAGGTTTCATTCATGAGGCACTTAGACACTGTGAAAGGATACTCCAAGCATGGAGACAGGAGCAGACTTCTTCCTCGGCTGATCCCTCTTAGAGCTCTATCACAGAGTTCTTTTAGCTAGATCACATGGACCCCCACGAGACGAGGCCTTGACATGACCGTGACCTGGAGCCTGTGACCCGACAGCTCAGACAAAGGGTCGACACACAGATCACACTTGGGGACATCCCCTCCTTGTTTAGAGTCGGAGCCCACCGATGGGGGTCACAATAGCCCTGGTCAGATGCAGAGCTACGACCAGGAGACGTGCCAGGACCGCACCTCTGAGTGGTCGACAGCACTCTATTGCCGACTTCATGCCTCCACTGCCTCATCCATCCTAATATCTTACTATTGCCGATGATGATGATGATATTGATGACGATGCTGAGATTGATATATAGTCGACCATCGACATGACTATGTTGTACTTAGGACTTAGTACTGCCATTCTGCATTTTTGCATTTTGCACTGGTATGGACGCTCGTTTAGTAGCTCCACTACCACAGCTTGTTGTATGAGGATTTTCACAGTCTCATAGACCCATCGGTCTTACGAATACTTTAATAAACTTTCTTTCTTTCTTTCTTTCTATAGCCCTCTGACACTTCGAGTCTTTGACCTACGAGACAACCAATAATCCCTTTGATTATCTGTTGCTTCAAGCTTACAAGACAATAAATTTTTTATTGTGAATCATGAATGTAGTAGACTATAGTAGTAAGTAATAAGTATACTAATGAACATGACCAGCTAGCTACTTCCAATGCTCACAGCAGCTAGATAATAGCTAGCTAGCTGGCAATTAGCAGCATCATGCATGCAGCAACCTACCTGCCGGGCTCCAATGCAATGACACATGACAAAAAAGGGCACATAGTTTGCCAACGTTGAATGTTCAACAAACGATGCACGATAGAAAAACGAACAGAAGGGCTAGCGAGCTGTATACGAACAAAAGGGGCTAGTGAATCCACGAACAAAAGGGGCTAGTGTCGTCATGCGCTAACGAACCATTTGTTCCTGCATCCACGATGCACTTGCGCTCATGTTTGTCATTCAATTGGCGCTGGAGTAGCTATGCATGCAATCGATTGTTGCTCATGGTACTTGCTTGCTAGCTTGCACGTATTGTGTAGGGCGCTTGAACCTTGCAATCAATCGACGCTTGGAGATAGCTAGCGGCGCAGGATTCGTCAAAAAGCATGAAGACCCTGCATGGCTGGTTGTTGTGCGCAAGGGATGGCCTAGTCGAGGCTAGTGGGCTTGGATTTGCAGGTAATCAAAGAGCAGGGTTTTCACCTGCGCATGCACGCCGCCATATGGGAGATTTCGCCTCTACAGCGTGGAGTCAAAAAGTATATTTTTAATCTAAACCTACAGTACCCTAGGCCACGTTTCATTGTGACTATGGGCAGGCACTTGCTCATACTGAGCAACCTCATCAGTGTCATGCAATATCACCATGCCACCGAAACGTTTCAAATTCAATGAAACGCGTTTCATTGTGACTATGGGCAGGCACTTGCTTATACTGAGCAGCCTCATCACTGTCATGCAATATATCACGAGGGGCACGCTTCGGTGGCATGGTGACAGGCCTTGGAGAGAGAAGCTAGAATGTAGACAAAGAGAAATGGATAGCGAATCCCTGCTATAATGAGCACCTGAGATAGTGTGTGGAAACATGAAAAGGTCGATGGAGAGGCTCAGGAGAAAGGTCGTAGAAGAAGCTTCTAAACGGAGCCAAGAGGAGCCAAAATAGGGTTGTGGAAAGCCCTTAAAAGAGGCTGGAAATTCTGAGTTTTTTTTTCTCCCTTTTTTTTTTTTTTGGGCGGGGGGAGGGGGGGGGTTCCTAAGTCACCTAAGATAGCTATGACAGCCCTAACCTAAGACTACTAGGACTGTTAAGACACTAACTTAGGCTGACCTAACCGAACTGCTTAACCCTAGTTAGAACTAACCTAACCTAGCCCCCAACTAACTAAACTTAAACCTAATCCACTAACTAAATATAAACCTAATCCACTAACTAAACCCTGGCTAACTTAACGTAGGAAATAGGTGAGGACTAAGATCGTTTTGGCGTGGCGCTGAATTAAGGCTAATTGGCGTGGGCTTTTGCTATTTCAGCATGCCAGAGCTAATTCAGCATGCATTGGGTTGCTAACTTAGCGTGCGTTGAGTTATTAATTCAGCATGCATTGAATTAAGGGTCGACCTCTATTTTGGATTGGATTTTGTGCTGAGTTATTAATTCAACATGCATTGAATTCGGGGTTGACCTCTATTTTTTATTGGATTTTGTGCAATTAATGTGCTAGCTGGAACATCTTGTTAGATGTCAGAGTGTCAGTTTTGTGTCAGATGGTCAAAGCTAAGCCAGCAATGGTCAAAGCTAATTCAACGTGCCTAAATTAATATAGTGTGCACTAGGTTATAATGCAGCATGTGTTGGGTCAAGGTTAACCCGGCGTGTCTTCCCGAGACTGTGTCACCGACAGAATTTTCGGAGATTTCCGAGTTTAAATGGCTTTTGTGTAGGGTTTGGAGTGCTCGGGGGTTACTTCTCTACCTATTCTAACTACTACAAACAAGAAACAAGCAAGGTTGAAGAAAAATAGAGTGTTTTTCTCAAAAAGAGAATTGTTGATCATTTCTAAGACCTTGAAATACTCACCCAATCATCAATTTCCAGCTTTTCTCTAAGGATTGGACAGCATACAAATCTTAGCAATGATCACCTCTATCTTTTCCTAGATTTGTGTCAAAAAGCACCTTCAAACAACTTGAATTGACAATTTTTCTCTCCTGTCACTCACTTTCCCTCTTTTCTCAGCTCATACCTCTCCAAAACACCATAACCAACTACTTTTCTACTAAGTGTTGGGCAATGGGAGATAACTAGAGAAGAGCATGCAAGCAAAAACATACCTCTAACTCGCCGAAAATGGTGCCAAAAATGTGGCCTCGGCTTTGACTCACGTGTCGTGGGGATCTTGGAAGTGTGACGATGGAGCTTCCTACTCCAAGCTGCTCCTTGTGAGAGCTATGCAAGCATGAATGGTCTATATGTGTCACCCAAATGGCTCCGGGAGTTGTTGCAAGGGTGCATCCACATGAGAGGAAGGCAGAGAAGGGAGAGGAAGAGCGAGGGGGGATGGGAAGCAAGAGGCAAGAGAAGGGGAAGGGGGATGAGTGGCATTTAGTAAATGCAAGAGGCAAGAAGAACACAAGACAACTCTTGAAAGAAGGCAAAGTTTCTATTACTCAAAATTTGCATACAACATTGAAGACCAAAGTCAACTACTTGGTCTTTAATACATGCCACCTTTGAAAGGAGGGCCAACCCAATTCTCTCTACCACTCTTTTTCCTCTTTCTTTAACAATCATCTTGGGCCCATCTCTACGGACTTGCCATCATCCATCAAATGACATTGCCAATAAATGTGGTTAACAGTGAGTAACCATCCATCCCAGAGGATAGCCAAGATGGCGGACAATCTAATTGGGCATCACAATTTCCCCAGGCCACAAAAGGGAATGCCAATTCTTAGCATGTAAGGTAGAAACTTGGATTTTTGAAACTTTACCTGCAAGCCAACAGCCAATCCATACAATGATGAAGCACTCATGAGCTGTGAAAGATCCTTCTCATTATTCTTTGGAGTGAATAAGGAATCATTAGCATAGGGTTGTGCAATCATGGGCTCTCGTCCTTGTATCTCCAAACCATGAAAGGCATCAGTTTCCACAACATAATCTATATATTGAAGTATTGGATGTGTAGCTATTGCATAAAGCAGTGCACTAAGAGGGTGTCCCTGCCTGATTGAATGATGGTGGGTCCATTGATAAAAAATGTCCCAAGACAAAATGCATGCAGCTTTACTATCATAGTACATCCAGTAAATTACATGCAGCATTTTATTCCAAAGCCCAAACAATTCATGGTTTGAGAGATAAAGTCCCGTTGTACAGTATCAAGTGCTTTGGCAATGTCTACCTACAACAAAAGTACATCTCGTTGAGTGTACTTGGCATATTCTATCCCACCATAGGCATTAGTAACATTATTTGTGATATGTCAACAAGTACGAAGTCCGCGCGCTGCCCGCGCACACACACATTTTGTGTAAACACACGCACACTTTTTTAGTGAAATCTTTGAGTGTAAAACACACACACACACACACACACACACACACACACACACACACACAATCTCCACATAACCGGACATTCAATTGGTTATTTCACAGATTCTTAATTGAGCAACTATTTGAATTGTCAGGTTCGAGGCAGTGAAGTGATAATCGGTTCCCAAAGCCACGTACATCTTTATGAGCAGGGTGGAATTTCAACTCTTGGCAACGTGTACCCACACATGGTTCCAAATGAACCAGATGGCACCATGGACCTGGAGAAAGTTGAGGCTGCAATTCGAAGATCCGGTGATTATCATGTTCCAACAACTGAGCTTATCTGCATTGAAAACACACATGCCAGGTGTCTCCTTAATTATCCTTTCAGCTTAAATTCTGATTATACATTAGGTGAATTGTACAGATGACAGCATGGGATTAAACATCACTTGACGAAGACATGAATGTCTCAACAGTTGGATTTGAGCTGCTCCTCTCCCCGTGAGCTGCTGCCCCCCCCCCTCTTCCTCTCTCAGCCAGCCCCCTCTCCCTCTCTCTCCCTCCCCCTCACCCTCGCTGCCTGCCCTCTCCCTCCCCTTGCTTCTCCTCCTCTCCCTCCCCTTCGCCAGCCCCCTCTCCCTCCTCCCTCCCTTCCTCCTCCCTGCTCTCCCTCTCCCCCCCTGCCAGCCCACCCGCCCCCTCCCTCTCCCTCTTCGCCCTCCCTCTCCCCACCCGCTGCCCTCCCTCCCCCGCCCCCTCCCCCTCCCCCTCCCCCGCCCCCTCTCCCCCACCCGCTGCCCCCCCGCCCCCTCCCTCCCTCGCCCCCTTTCTCCCCCACCCTCCCTCTCCCGCTGCCCCCCCGCCCCCTCCTCCTCCCCCGCCCCTTCCCTCCCCTTCCGCCTCCCCCGCCCTCCCTCTCCCCCCCCCGCTGCCCCCCCCGCCGCCTTCTCCTCCCCCGCCCCCCCCTTCCCCCCCGCCCCCTCTTTCCCCCTTCTCCTCCCTCCCCTCCCCCGCCCCTTCCCCCACCCTTCCTCTAACCCCCCCGCCCCCCCCCTTCCTAACCTACCCCCTCCCTTCCTCTCCCCCGCCCACCTTCTCCCTCCCCACCTTCAGCCCCCTTCCTCCCTCCTAGCCCGCCCCCTCCCTCCCTCCTAACCCCCCCCTCTTTTCCTCTCCGTCGCCTACCCTCTCCTTCCCCGTCAGCCCTCTCCCTTCTATCCTATCTCAGCCTCCCTCCACTTCTCCTCTCTGTCCCTTCCCCTCTCTCCTACCCCCTCCCTTTCTCCTCCTTCCTACGCCCGTTTTAGGGCATCCTGGGCAGTAGTTTCACGGACGGAGCTTTAACAGTGCTGGAATCGGCCTTTTCACTTCGATTGGCGAATGGATCCCCATTCAGCCAATCTCCGTCCACTTCCACCGGCCACGAGAACCGTTATTTTTTCAGAAGACGAGTTGCAGCAGCTCAAGAAAGATGTGGAATTAGAGGGCTCCGCATCACTTTTTGCCCGCATCTTTGGGTCACATCCTTCCAGATCACAGGCTAGAGATTGGATGTTGGCGGCGTTACCAAGAGATCTCGCCTCACACCTCAGGGATATTCGACTTCTAGGACGTGGATTCTTCCAAGTGATTTTCGACTCCCACGAGTCCACAATCCTTATTCTCAAAGCTAATCCCCTGGCTTTGGGTTCGAGGAGGATTTTTCTTTTGCCCTACACCTTGGGCTTCGATCCGGTTGAGGAGGACAGTCAGGTCACATCACTCTTCATCGTTTCCTGGTCTTCCTCAGGTTTACCATCGACTTGTTGCTACTATCGGAGCCACTTTGGGAGTGGTCATTGAGATTCCCCCCCTTCCTGGCATGCCTTCTTCCTCGGCAGAGGCAGTCAGAGCAGATTGGGTGTCTTGAGTTAGGGTCATTGTCTCTGACCCTAACATCTCAGATGACCACATCGTGATTCAGCGTCCAGATGGCTCTCTCTTTCGACAGAGAATCGAGATTACAGGTAGACAGGATCAATGCAGGATTTGCAGGACCCTTGGGCACTTTTCTAGAGATTGTCCAAGGAAGAGAAAAAGATCCAAGAGGTCTTTTGGTGCGGCTCCTTCACGTACTACCCCGTCTGCACCTCCCCTGCGGCCTGTACCACGCACTCCAGGACTACCAGGAGCAGTAGGGTGCCCTGCTTCGCGCACCCCAGGACCACCAGGGACAGCAGGGCGCCCAAAGCCTGCAGCACTCCCAGTACCACGTTGGACAGCGGTCAGAGTGGCTCCTTTACCTCAGGAGGACACCCTTTATCCCGTTCAAACAGATGCCATCCAGACTCCAGAGGTGGGTGCTGTTGCAGCCCTAGATACTACAATTCCACATTAGGAGGGGACTTCAGATGCACCAGCCCCAGTCATTTTCGTTTCTGATCACGAGGGGACTACCGATACTTCTCCCCCTCAAACTGTTCATGCCACAGCTGAGGGAGTGTTTGCACAGATGAGGACTACAGATCCTTCTTCAGATCAGCCATAGGCCTCCTCAGCTCCCAGCTCCAGATCTGCTGATAGAGGCCTGGCAGGTCCTTCTCCTCCTTCCTCCACGAGTGCAGATCTTCTTCGCACTCCTCAGCCAGACTTGCTTCTCACGAACTCTTTTTCGACACTGGCTGATTCGGCGACTTTTATGGATGATGAGGAGTTTGTGCCCTCCACCTTAGGGATCCTGGTCATTGGGATTCCTTTTGACAGGGCCTCCCCCTCAGCAGGTGTAGGGATCCTTTCACCTGTTGAGTTTCCTGCCCTCAGCAGGAGTGTTTTGGCCCAGGGGAAGCTGGTCTCCTCTACTAGGTTGGGTAAGCCTTTCCACCTAGCATCCTCCTGTCGATGAGGATAGTCAGCTGGAACATACAAGGCCTAGGCGGAGTTCCACACCATCGCCGTAGGCAGCTGATCCGGAACCAACTTCATCCAGGTGTCACTGGAGGTACTATTGATATCCTTTTTATCTAGGAACACAAGTTGGATGCCAGTGATTGCTCTAAGTCTGGCAAACTACTTTCTGGTCATACTTTTTGGTCGCCTGCCTTGGGCACCAGGGGGGGCACTTCTATTTCAGTTTCGCAGTCGGTTCTCCCCTTGGTTGTTGGACACGGAGTCATTATTCCCTCTAGAGCTCAGTGGATTATTCTCTTGATTGGAGGGTGTAAGGTTGGTTTCCTTAATCGGTATGCCTCCAACATTAGAGGCGAACTTGTCTTTATGTGGAAGGATTTGCTCTCCTGGGCCCCCATTGCGGATTCATGGGTGATTGGAGGTGACTTTAACATGGTTGAGTTACCGTCATACAAAAAAGGGGGGTAGAGAAGGAGGACTTCACTCTTTGGAGAGAGTAGCATGGGATGCCTTCCTTTTCACTATGTGGCAGAGATACTTGGTTGGACGATGCCTTTCTTATTCAGCCACAGTCCCTCCTGTTCTCTTGGTCGAACAGGAGGCAATAGATGCCTATTCATGCACGTATTGACAGATTCTATGTAGATGATTGGGCACTTGACAGAGGTGGATTGGTATGCATTGCTGCTGGGATTTCCACTTCAGACCACTTTCCTGTTGTGCTGGCTATCTCAGAGCCTCACTTGAGAGGTCGATCTACTAGCATCAGGATTCCAGATGCCTTGTACACAGAGGAGGACCTTACAGAGGCAGCCTTGCAGATATGGGTTTCTCATGTCCAGGGTGGGCAGCCATTGCCATCATAGGTAGCTACTGCCCTTTCTGGTATTAGCGACTTCTACCTCTCAATTGCTCGTACCAGGAGACGAGATATTCTCAGACGTGAGATTGGTGTTTGCCAGCAGTTGGCAGCTTTGCAGAGGGAAGAGCAGAAACGGCCTTCAGATGCTTGGATTTAGGAGCCTTGCTGCAGCAAGGGCTCATCAGCAGGTATTGCTTGATCAGAGAGCAGAGTATGGCTTTCATGCACGGGAGTCCTTCTGGATTCAGATGGGTGGCAGAGTCAATAAACACTTTTTCTCTACTCTTGGCCCTAGACATAGTAGAGAGAGTGTATCCCAACTTATTGACTCACGTAGGGTTTTACAGACAGCAGATCCTGATGATGTCTTGCGCATAGCTTCAGATTTTTATGCCGCCCTTCTTACTGCTGATCCTGAGACACGGGATAGAGAGGATGCTAGACAGGTTATTTGGCAGAGCATCCCTTTGTTGGTGAAATCGGATATGCATGTTTTGCTTGATGCACCTTTCACCAACACAGAGTTCAGGACTGCACTTTCAGTCCTTCACAAGGGCAAGTGCCCAGGTTTGGATGGCCTTACCTCCTCTTTTTTCATTGCATTCTGGGATATGATTGGAGACTACATTACTTCAGCCCTACAGGGTATTTGGGACTTTGGTAAGATGCCCGGGTCGCTTACAGAAGGTCTCGTCCACCTTATCCCGAAAGGAGGTTGCAGAAATCTAGTGTCCCAATGGAGGCTTATCACACTTCTAGGGACTTGTTACAAAATTCTGGCCAAGGCAATCAGCCTCCGAGTGCAGCCCCTTCTCCGAGATCTTATTCATGCACTCAGACGGGATTTGTGCATGGCAGAAGCATTTTTTATAACATTTTCTCTTTCTGGGAAGCCTCAGAGTGGGCCATGTAGAGCGGCCAGAATCTGGCCATTCTACTTTTGGATTTTGAGAAAGCTTATGATAGAGTAGATTGGAGTTTTTTGAAGGGCACCCTTCTACGTTTTGGCTTTACTGATGCTTGGATCAGAGGTGTTTCCTCCTTGTACAGATCAGCCCACAGCCAAGTACTTATTGGTGGGGTAAGGGGTGAGAGATTTCAGATTTCCAGATCAGTCCGTCAGGGATGCCCCCTTGCTCCTTTCCTTTTTTTGTTCGTGGCCGAAGCTATGAGTATCTATGTTAGATCTCAAGCTGACATCATTGGGCTGAGACTTCCCATTAGAAGGGAAGAGGAGTTACTTGACAGTGAGTTGGCAGATGACACAGCAGTTTACTTGGATGCCACTCCACAGACGCTCACTTCTTTCAAGACAGCATTGGATTTATTTTGCTTGGCGGCGGGGGCGCAGATAAATTGGCATAAATCCAATGTCTTTTGGATCAGTGATGAGGACACTCCAGTTTGGGGGCTTGACATAGGATTCACTTGGGTTCAGAGGGTGTGCCTGTCAGGTATTTGGGCTGCCAGGTCGGCTTGGATATTTCTTCCACGCAGCAGTTTGCTCCCGTGTTGGAGAGCATCAGGAGGAAGCTCCTTTTTTGAAGCTCAGCCAAGCTAGATCTTGCCTCTAGAGTTGTGGTGGTCAACCAGGTCCTCTTGGCCATGGCCTGGTTTGTTTGTTCTTGCTGGTGCTATTCTAGGGAATGCATCACTCAGCTCAGGAGATCGATCAAAAATTTTCTTTGGAGTGGGCTTGATGGCACAGCTAATACCTTAGCCAGGGTGGCTTGGGAGACCCTCATCCTCCCTACACAGGAAGGGGGTCTCAATATTATTGATCCAGATTTACAATGCAGAGCTTTACTATGCAAGATGGTGGTGCGGGGACTTATGCCAGGGCAGGAACCATGGAAGGCCTTTCTTATTAGCAACATACAGAGGTGCACACCTTATTAAGGAGGAGACTTGATGATGAAAGACTTATATAAAGTGAATTTTCATGCAAAATACAATACATTACTCGCAAAATCATATATTCATTGCAACTTATATGTTGAGCTTAGCTTACACATCCTTTCCTTAGGGGTTAACTTCACTAAAGTCTTATAGTTATTGATGTGGCCTTTAAGCGTAAAAGGGAAGTTAAGACAACATGGTTATTGATTTGGACACACCTAACCATGACACCTTTGTAAGACTCATCAAAACTTGGCTAAAGGACAATGTGCCAAGTTGCATACAATTAATAAAGAACAGGTAGAAGATAACCGTTTTAAAATATTTAATAAAAGCAGCTATTTAGTTAGAAACAAGAAATATGAAACAAGAGTAAGCAATGTAGCATGGGCCATGTAGATCTTTTGGTGCAGGGATCAGATTCAGAGTGGTTCCTCGACCTAGAGCCCCGGCTACTCTCCACCGGGTCTTGGAGGCTTCGGCCCTGCGGGGGAGTTCCCATTAGGTATTTGCAGTGGGACCCTAGAGAGTGGGAGTGGATTGATGCAGGGCATCGAGAGAAGAGCATCCCCTTTTTTCGTCACACGGTCAGTAATGCCAGGAGATTTCAGCTCACTAGTAGAGGTTGGAGGCCTTCCAGACTTCCTCATTGGGAGACATTTGATATCACTGCGGATCTCAGAGGTGCTTCTGGAGGAGACTCTGGAAATCCCACAGGAATAGAAAGATCACTCTCTTGTTTTGGCTTTTTATCCATGGTGGGATTGCAGTGAACCTTTGGAGATCCAGGTTCAGAGCCGACCCTACTTGCCCTCGTTGCCTCTCTGCTTCGGAGACCATTTAGCATTGTTTATGGGATTGCAGACAGGCGAGGATGATTTGGATGGGGGTAGCCAGGATTTTCAGTCACTTTGCTTACTCCCCATTCTTTATGACATGGGGCTCAGTGGCTTGGCTTTCTCTTACAGGGCCTCAGGTATTTTATGAGAGACTTGACTCCTCTCGGGCCATTTTGTTTCGTCGTCATCAAATTTAGTCCCGTTCGTTGGATGTGGTACCACACCTTCCTTTTACAGATGTACATGCCTCTGTGGATACTTCTTGGGAGATTTTAGCGAGCATAGCATCCTGGCATATCTGGAGAGCCAGATGCACAGAGGCTATGGAGGGTACTCAAGTTCATCCCTCGCACACTTTGGCTAGTATCTGGACAGACACCGTACATACTTTGATGGCCGTATGAATGAGTATACAGGGAGACTCCCGTGCAGCCTCGGCTAGGAGGGCTTTTTTCTTCAAGGAATGAAAGGATTCTCCTTTCTTCTCTGAGACTCCTACAGGGTTGAGGTGGCACTTTCAGCCTCAGCCTTGGTTGTTTTCCACCTCACTTTGAGGGGGTTTTATTTATCCTCATGATTTCATGATGTTGTATTTCCGCTCAGAGCTTGCTCTAGCGAGTTTCTTTCTTAATAGAAGTCTCTTTTTTGCAAAAAAAAAAAATTTGTACAGATCACAACTTTAAACCATCTACCTTCAGTACTTCTTTGAGATAATTTGATATCCTGCAATGACCATAGACTTTATAGCACAATTGAATAAAAAGAACGCATTTAAATAAGTAGTGTCTGATTTCTTGTAGTAAATCATTGAGATTCTCACCGCTTGAAGCAACTTTCAGAATATGATAAAGGGTAATCCCATCATGTTGTACTAAAGTTGTGTTGAACATAAAGCCATCAGATGGATCAAGATATGAGAACTGCTCACATCAGAAATTTGTAGCATGGAGTGCAGGTGCAGTGCCATTGTAAAGATAAGGTTTTGTACACCATAACCAAAGGGAGTTGGTGCTCCAGAGCCTCAAGTAGCTGCCTTTTTGGCTCTTTTTGTTTAATTAGACATGCATCTGTTTTTACTACAATAACAGTCCATTTCCCTAATTAATGATGAGATTCTTTAACTTAATGAAATCTAGGACATTTATGGATAGTATTCTTTCCCAATCTCAAAGCTTGTTTTTACTAGATACCCCATGAAAATATCAAATAACATTAAGTTTTCATTATGTTATTTATTTGACTTTATATAAAGTAGGAGGGACATTGAAACTTTTTGAATTGATGGGTCCTTTTTGCAGCTCTGGAGGTAGATGCATTACTACCGACTACACAGACAAAATAGGATCTCTGGCCAAACGACATGGCTTGAAACTGCATGTAGATGGAGCACGCATTTTCAATGCTTCAATTGTAGGTCATTTCTTGCTTATTTCACAGTTGCCTGTGATCTTTTATGCTTTTAGACAACTGAAAATCTGTTATTTCTTTTACTGCTATTAAGTTAGACTTTTGTGAACTTTTTGATTGAAGGTTGATAATTTGCCAAAATTGCAGGCTTTGGGAGTGCCACCTGCAAGGTTAGTGAAGGCTGCTGATTCTGTTTCGGTAAGCTGTTTCTAGCACATTTTAAAGTTATCTTGGCTTCAATTTTCATCAAAAGTGAGCACTTCATGAATCCAATAGCAAACCGCAGTGTATCCATGTGCAAGATGCATTTCAATGCTTTGATATAAAAAACACACTGTCATTCCAATCTGACAAAAACATAAACATTCCTCAAGCTAGGAAGTGGTTGTATTATTGTTATGTGAAGGGGTTATTCACTTATAAAGGGAAAAAAAACCTTGTGGATAAGGGCATATGCTATTGAATAGTATACTTGGAAATGTCTCACCATTCGTTATGCCTCTTTTGGATCAAATACCCAATGAGTTCCACTCAAGATCACCTTGAGTCCTCCAAGGTAACCTATGTACTGCCAATCCTTGTCACAAACTCCCTAAAGTCTTCAAGATACTTAGGCACTATCAACAGGTCTATCCAATCAACCCCCTCTCCACAGGGATGAGGTACACCATACACAAGTGCACGCATGCACGTGTGTGTGTGTGTGTGTGTGTGTGTGTGTGATGTATATTTGTCATATCTTGACATCTTCTCTTGATGTACTTGAGCACATCTTGCTTTGGGATTGTGACTCTGTAATATAAAACAAAAATCTTTTCACCAAAAACAAAAGTTTGTGTGATACCACCAAGAAAGCTTGTCATCTTCTTCTACCACAGCCATGGATTCAAGAGTGTGGCCTTTCTATCTAGCATCTAGACAAACCACTCGCTTGGTGGCCGTATTTGGAACAGTAAGTTCCTGCTCCAGACAGAGGCTTTTCTTAAGGCGGTGTTTGGTTGGTGCTTTACTAATGGGTTCTTTGTTGGCTGCCAAGCGCATTACTCTTTCACATTGTACATCTTGTTCGCATTCGAGGGAGACAGCCCTCCATCTACTTAGACTTGCCCGATTACCCGTGATTTTCTTCCCAAATGGGGACTTATCTTCGTGCACGATTTTCGAGCATTGCTTTTGGGCAGGTAGTTTTGGTTGTTTGTAGATATACCACTACGCCAAACTACATTCAGTTTTTCAATTGGTGTCGTTATTGGGCTCTATGGTCTTTATATCATGCCCATAACTCTCGGCTTTATGGACAATCCACTGTGGATGTTTATCATTTCTTCCGATCCTCCCTGCTTCGCTCCTTGCAGGATGCACATTTCATAGGAGATCTTCCTGCGGCCTAACTAGTAGTGTTCTTTTAGTTTTCTTGTACTAGTTGTTCTTTATTGGAGCAGCTACAATATGCTTTCTTTTCAGTTTTTTTAGCATATGAGTAGTAGTTGTCTCACTTTGAGACAGCTATGGATGTATATTTTTCTTAATGAAAGGTTCTTTTACAAAAAAGAGAGAGTGTGTGTGTGTGATCATATCGTACATAAAAACATACATACATATATATATGTATGTATATATGGACATATCTATACCTATAGATATAGATACACGCATACACACACCCTGCACACACGTTCAATGTTCAACATGAACAGCCACGTGGGTTTCTGGCACCATTGAACTCTCCATCATGACCAAGAGAGATCGGCATGGCAAATCAGGGACTATGATGCACCAACAGTGTCGAGAAGAGGGCCTTATAACTGGCGCTGAAACTTTAGAGATGAACCTTTCTGAAGTACCACTTCTGAAAATCACAGCGTTTTCTGTCTAATCTTCGAGCTTGGCACCAAGTTCCTTGTTTTTTCACCTTGATCCAATTAGCTATTTCTAACTCAACAAAACAATGGGAAGAGGAAAAAGGGGACAAGAAAAGCTGAAGGGAGTAAGGAGAGTGACAATATTGATTATGCAAACTATCAACTATCTAATAGTGAAATCTCTTTGTAAATGTGTGAGACTTTATTTGCACCCCGCAGAGGCCATTTGTGCATCAGATTGCATGGAGATTTCATGGCCGTTTTCTATGGTGAGAAGGAAGGAAGAATGAAATATTAAAAAACATCCATGGAAAGCCAAAAAGATCTTTGAGGCCAAAGTGAGAAATATGATGTTATATGGCTAACAAGGGAAGAGATTGTCTAATGAGCTTCCTAAATAAGTATTTTTTAGAAAGTCAAAAATTCATTGGTTATACTATGAAGATCTGTTTGCTCAGTTGAAATATTAAGCTGGCTCAGCCCTTTGAAAGTAGCCAACATGGTGGAGACCATGATCCGGAACCTTGTAGGCCATGAGTGTCCATGTGCAAAACAGATGTCAGGAAACACTATAGTGGCATCCTAGTGTTGGATAAATTGTCTACCTCTAAGTTTGATTTCTATTGAAGTCATTAATCTCTTGTCACCTAGAAGAAAAACATAACTCTCTCCCATCCCCACATTTCATCTCTCTACATAAGGAATGCTCTCTATGTGCACGGATCTCTATGTAAGAACAAGGTCATTAATCTCCGGTTTAGAAATCAATGACTTGTGATAGTGATTTGACCCCAAAAGACAAGCATGAAAGTAACCGTGTAGGGTCGTCCCTCTATCATAAGGGATGCTCTCTATCTGCATGGATCTCATTTAAAAACAAGGTCATTAATCTCTGGTTTAGAAATCAGCCAGCCACCATTCCCTTCTACAATCAGACTTACCTCAGCTACATTGCAGATGTTTCCCCACCACTCTCAATCATCTGTCCCTATGTCCATACCCCCCATCACTCAGCCCCCATACATGCCCTTCACATATTCGTCAGTCCAAGCACACCCGATTCATGGAGAATAATTGCCTCTGTGCACAAGAGATGGAGTAGGATCACCTCATACATAGCCTTGGTTCAAGAGATATTACAGCTCTGTAATAAGGGCGTGGCAGCCGTAGCGACAACCCCAAGCATTGGGCCAATAGTAGAGGCACAAATAGCACCATGCAATTGGCTATCACAGAGAATTCCGAATGGGTGGACGTTGAGAAACGGGAACTTGTGAAGGTCACCATTTTGGCACCATTCTAGAGCAGTAGCAAAGAGCTAGTGTGGCTCTCAACATGCCACAGGGAAGTCGACGCTGGTTCAGCTACTGGAGTACATCATGGGAGAGTCATGTTGCGCACTGGATATCCTCTGGCTTACCAATCGGTTCGAGATGAAGGTAATTCAAGATAAGGCTAAGAATCTAGGGAATCCCTCGCACGTCCACCATGCCCATTGATGATGCAATCAGCTTTGTGGCTTTCACTCTGGAATCCCAAAGGATGGGATAGAGGGCACCTCATGCCTAGGACAAGACCGCACCAAAGAGCAGCCTCGTATCATCTTAGGTACACTGAGGCTCGCCTTGCACTACTACGCAGGCGATCAATTCTACGGGATCACCTCGAGATATACTTGGATGAGGGCCTCACACCTCTGTAGGTAGAGGAGAGGCAGACCCTTCTACAATAGTGGGACATTGTCTGCAAGGAGGGGAAGTGGGCAGTGGTTCAAGATGGGCAGCTTTTGATAGGCCCTCAGTGGGCATCTGGTGGCTCCCCTACATAGGAGGGTGAGGTCTATAAGATTGAGAGCACCGAGACCCTGACCTGCATTGTTTGGAACTTTAATGGCACCTTATGGTCAGATCTAGGAAATTTCTCAGAGTCTTACATTGGATAAGTTTTATACAGAGGCCCATCAGAGCCCATAGTGCCCTTTGCATGTAGTCAATGCCAAATGGGTACATGTGGAAGGCAACATATCGGGGAGGAGAGAGGTGGAGTGCGTGGATTCGCGGGAGGAGTGGTAATATTGTACAGGCCATCTTTCACAGGGATGATCTTCATCGAGAGGTGTGACACACATTATAGATTTATATGGATTCGAATCGGACGCCTCTCTCGATAGGACTCCTTCATGAGACTTTGCTAGAACTACCTCATGGGATCCCTTGCCTTCACCTCGCATATCACTGGCTTCTCTATCTTGCCACCGCCTCTGGGAGGGTATTACACTATTTCTTTTTTAGTATATCCATCCCCTGCCATACGACACATACCACGAAGCGGCCCATGCACACTTTGATCGTAGTCTTTGAGTACTTCGCAAGCCTTTTCACTTTACTCACATATATTGAGGATAGACGACTCCTAGATAATCGAGTTGCTCTGATTACTCACGCTCTCCATGAGACTGCCTTGCACACTATCACACACCACCTGTTCCACCTGCCTGTCGCCTCTTGGCTCGGTATCCTACAATAGCTGGTACAATGATGAGTGTAAGGCTCCATGCCACCAACTCAAATTTGAGACTAAGCATCACCTTCCAAGTGAGAGTGCACAAGATAGGTAATTGTACACTACGTTGTATTGATCAGCTCGTGAGAACCCCTTAGGGTTTGGGTTAGGGTTTGCCCATACGCCCTTATGGTATGGTGCAATCTACACCATCCTTAATGCCCTCTCTTAAATTGCACAATTGCATATACAATATCTTTTTTGCATTTCATTTGGTGCATATGATAGCAACTAAAACTGTCCTATTTATGACTGTATTTCTTGCTCTTAAGCTGTAGGTCATCCTTCGCCTTAGGGAAAGGAGCCGATGATACACCTGGGGAAAGACCTAAAATCTAATGAATGGAGACGTGTGCCTGTCCTTCTCTACTGGGTCGAATCCAAGAGAGAAGGGCTTGAGGAAAATCTTCTTGGAACCAAGCGCTAAAGGGCTGGCATGGAGCAGAGTGCTCGTAGCTCCAGGAGTGTCAAAAGCCACTTGAAAGAATCATTGTCCCAGAAGTTGAATGTCAGTGAGGTGTTGGGGAGGTTTGAGGGCAAGGCCGCAAGCATCAAGTCCCTGGCCTATAATCTGGAAGGGTGGGACCCATAGTGAAGAGAGTGGTGGAGCTCTCAAGCTCCACATCCTTTTGTAACGACAACAGCTCGTCTTTTGAAAAAATACATGCTCTTGTGGCTAGTAGAAGTGAATGAGGATTGATTGAATGGGTCGTCATTCGTCAATCAAGGATGGAAGGCCGTCGATCCAAACGGATGAAGATCGTCGTTCCAAGAGGGTTGAGAGGGAGGGGAGCAGCAGGATAGCAAGGGGAGAGAGAAGAGGGAAGAGAGGCTGGGAATCTACGGGGGAAGAGAAAGGGGAAGAGTTGGAAACCTAAAGGAATTCTAAGGGGGTAGAATTGGAAGAGATAGCGAACCTAAGGGAGTTCTAAGGAGAGGGGCTGAGAGGGGAGGAGGAAGGGGTGAGAAGGGAGAAGGAAGGGCTGAAGGGAAGGGGTAGAGAGGGAGAGGGGAGGAGGGAGGGACTGGGTGGGGAAAGGGGAGAGGCTAAAATGGTTTTGGGAGCAGCCAAAGCTTGGAGTTGAATTTCATATTTTGGATTAGCCAAAGCCTAGAGCTGAATTTCGTTTTGGAATAGTAGTGCTTCCTCGATCAAAATCGTTTTTGGAGCAGCCAAAGCCTGGAGCTGAATTTTCATTTTCCGGAGCAGCCAAAGCTTGGAGCTGAATTTCGTTTTGGAGCAGCAGCCTAGATCAAAATCGTTTTTTGGAGCAGCCCTTTAAAGCTCTGCAGCTGAATTTCTTTTTCGAGCTTTTTGGAGCAGCCAAAGCTCTGGAGATGAAATCGTTTTGGAGCAGTAGCACTTCCTAGATCAAGATCGTGTTTGTAGCAGCCAAAACATGGAGCTGAAATTCATTTTTGGAGCAGCCAAAGCCTGGAGCTGAATTTGGTTTTTGAAGAGCAGCCTGACTAGAGAGCGTGAAGGAGGAGCATAGGGGAACAGAGGGGGAGGCAGAGAGAGACTGAGGGGAGGGAGGGAGAGGGAGAGAGAGGCTGAGGGGAGCAAGGAGTGACAGGGAGCTCAGTTGCAATCTATTAGCCCCAGCTATTGATTGATGCACACTCACCATAGGTGCTTTAGGCTAGCCCTCTCCTCAAAGATGGTGTTGACATGGAACCCGAAAACTACTCTGAAAATTTGAGATGCTACTGAGGTTGTTGTGAGCCATCTGCCATTACTATTGAACTTGGATTCTCTTTGTGAAACTAAGGTGGTATTGTGGGCTAATATTTTTACTGTATGAAAGAATATTGATGATGTAAATTGTACATTTCAGTGCCAGTATATTTTTGAATGCGTTGGATGAATGTCACAGAATGAGAGCAGAAAGAATTTAAATATTTGTCCTACATGATCGTAAGTATTAAACTGGATGCATAACTTATCTAAATTTTGTTTGAAACTACAAGAGTTTGATCATGTAAATTTTCTAAAGAAGCAATAAGTGCTGGAGCCTGGGATGAGACACAATTTCATGTCGATCTAAGAGGATAGTAGACTATATACTCTGTGTGTCTATGTATATGTAGGTGTTTTAATGTATTATAATTGTCTCTATTGCAGATTTGCTTATCAAAAGGTTTGGGGGCACCTATTGGCTCGTTGATTGTTGGATCCTCTGACTTCATTATGAAGGTTGTATACATGAAACCTTTTTGCCCCTGTTGCTTTGGTAAATATTTGTACATAAATCCTTCTTTTTTCTAAATTCAAAAACTAAATTTCAGCATGATCAGTTTTCTCCTTTATGAAGTGCATGCACAGATGTGGCCCAAGCTTAGCCTTAAATGAGCTAGTGATGAAATTCCCAACTGATCTACCACCAGGCATCAATTTCGACAGAAGTCTTTCAGAATTACAACACTCTAGGATGAATATATCAGGGACCCACTTTACTGCCTTCTTTGGCTGCCACCCTTTTCCTGACCATTTTGTGTTGGATGAATTATTTGAATTTGCTACTGTACCTAGAGGACAAATTTTCAGCAGTGTCTAAAGAGCGACATTGACACTTGCTAGAGGCAGCTACTAGAGGGAGAGATTGACATGTCACTTGCTAAATGATATACTTTGTCCCTGCCTGTTTTTTGGTACTCCTTCTAATGATTCCTTAAATTACTTTTGCATTTATGGCTTAGATTTGATCATCCAAGGAATGGTTGCTCTTATCGGTTTTCTATTTAAGGTTTCTTTGACTTAAAACAAACAAAATTTGGGCACCTAGGTACGAGCTTTCTTGTGTATTCTTTTCTACCTAATAGAATAATGCGGGCATCCTTTGCCAGTGAGCATCTGATTGGCTGATCATGGACAAGGGAAGCAAAGGGCTTCCCTGCAGGAAACATGGAACCAGAGATTGGACTTACATGCATGCAATCACAGCCACATCATCAACCTTAGAACCTACTTGCTAGCCAAACTGCACCATCAGCAGTCAAGGCGGTCAGTACAGCAATCATTTTAGCAGGGGGGCCTGTGACTTCAGCCAGTTGGGGGGTAGTAGGTACTGGGGAGGCACTTTTCTATAACATTAGCAGCATACATATCTTTGACCTCAATGAGTATATGGCTCTAGAGCAATAGCTGATGTTATTCTTAGCCTTAGGGACCTAAATATGGGTTAGGTTAGTAGGGCACATTGTGGGACTGGCAATGTTTAATTTCACCTCACATTTACATTTGGATTATCATCTGGTATATTTCTGAGATCTTAAGGGTATGCCTTTTATCTAATGGACTAACTCAACTAGCACACATTCTCTCTCTGCCCGTTTAGTGGCTCCACCCTAGCTTTCATTGTATCTGTTTTTTTTCAGTCTCATAGACCCTTCGGTCTTTCTTAGACATTAATAAACTTTCTTCATAGATCCAGGCTTCTAGAAGATGACAAGTGTCACAAACCCCCTGCCTCAACTCCACTGAACAGAATCTCCTATTCTACATTTTTTGCGCATACCCTACTGCATATGCGAAGACGTATCAGGAGGCAAAGTCGACACAATACCGGACCCCAAAAATGGATTTTCCGGTTACAACAGCAGAAGATTCGGGAGCTTTACGTTATGTTTGGTAGCACTGGAATCACATCTCCCAAGATCTAGAAGAACCTAGGAAGCAAGCAATGATAGATGAGGCAATACAGACATGCAAGACATTTCTCCCCCATTCTCAGTTGGTTTGTACAGTCAAGGATATGATTAATGCAGAAGTTCAGTCCATGAAGACAGAGGTTATTGTAGAGGTAGATATGAAGATCAACAAAAATACTAAGGAGCATAAGGCCAGGCATGATAATGCAGCTAAAATCAAGATCGGGGGTCTTCCCATTGGCTGGTACAAGGAGGAAGACTCATTTTTTGAGACCTTTGCACAGTTTAATTTTGCAGTCCCAAGTATTTCATGGCCAAAGGATGACGAAGATGAATAAGATGAGGTAAAGTGGATCCATCAAGCTGGGGCCCACACTACTCACTTTTAGCACACGGGCTGCAAGACTTACCATTCTTCACCAGTCCAATAAATTAAAAGTGACAAAAGTATGGATAGCCGAGGAGCTCACGTGAGCACAACTGAGTTAATTGGCAAGTGAGTTGGCCATGCCCAAGCAGCCAGACAAGCTGGCAAATTGGCAGCATATCTGGAGGGCGTGGCCTTCATCAAGGAGTTTAAATCAAAACCAAAAGACTCTCAGTCTTAAATTGATTGATGGCCATTTGTCTTACTGTTTCAAACTACAATGTAGTATTTTATAATAAATTCGAGTTGCTTTAGCACTTCTTGGAAGCTGCCTTGTGCCCTCCCTGACTAGATGTATTAGCTAGGCTCTCTCTCTCTCTCTCCCCCCCCCTCCCCCATCACCCGTACAGCTAGCCTCTCTTGTCGCCTGTACAGCTCTCGCCATCACCTGTACAGCCGTACAACCCGTCCTACCCTCTAGCCCATCGTCCGTACCCCCTTTCAGCCCGTCATACAACCTCAGTCTGTACCAGCCCGTACCAATTCCATACAGTCCACTGTACGCTCTCCGTACAAACGAGCGTACCAGTACCGTACACCTCCCATACTCTCTCCGTACAAGCGTTTGCTCTTAAACCCCAAGCTAGGCTGAGCCCTTGACCTAGCCCTAGGGGTTAGATACAGTCAAAGGGTGAGACAGATTTGCACAGGTCATTTTTTATGGAGTTCCCCAAGACAAAGCTGTTCCTCTCACGACTCCAGCCAGCAAGAAGCCATCCTATGTTGATCTGGCTTCGACACCCTCCCCCTATGCCTTAGCATACCACAGATTTCAAAGCCAAGGAGACCCAAATGATAAAATTTATTTATTACAGCAAGAACTCAGGGATGCAAAGCTTCGAATTGCTTCTCCAGAGAAGGCAATTTCAGAAATGAAGAGCAATGGCAAACAAGAGGTAATCCAAGAAGTTTTACAGCAAGGTAGTAAGGTAGTATTGCAGCTCCTGCACCACAGCTTGTGACTAAGGTACGAGAAATTGTCACTACTCAGCTCAATCTATAGGACAAGAAATTACAGCCAATGCATAACAAGATTGACAAATGTGATGTTTATGGAGAGGTACAAGAGCAGGGAGCCATAGCAAGAAAATAGAAGATCTTACGCATTGGGGGATTACAAGACAGTTGCATTAATTGTTTTGATGAGGAAGGTGACTACATTGAAGAGAAGTATACCCAACTCAAGAAGGCAATACCACAAATCGAATGGGATGAGGACATAGGCCTTATCACCCAAAAAGGGAATCAAGTACAGGTCTACTTCAAAGAAAAGATTTCAAGAACCAAGATTCTCAAACAAACCAACAAGTTGAAGGGCACTCGAGTTTGGATATCTAAAGAGCTCACTCCGACTCAGCTCAAACAAAGAGCAAATGAACTTACCAAAGTGAAGGAAGCACACAAAGAGGGTAAATGGGCAGTTTATCGAGATGGGCAGGCACTCATTGGAGACTTCAACCTAGACCCAAAGACTCTCAGTCTTAAACTGATGTTATTCAGACCAATTTAAAGGTAGTATTTGGAATGTAGTAGTTATGCTATAATAATTCCGAGCTGAGATGCCATGTGCATTGCTCGACTCTCTCGTCTATCCAGATGCTGTAAGTCATTTTGACATTTTGCACTTTGTCCCATAGGCCCGTGAGGCCTCCCGAGGATGTTAATCTCTCTCTCTCTCTCTCTCTCTCTCTCTCTCTCTCTCTCTCTATAGGCCAATTTTTTGTCTTCAGAGGACGATAATATATTCTTCTTCTTCTTCTTCTCTCTCTCTCCACCCTCACCCGCTCATCCTCTCAGCCTCCCTGCCTCTCTCCCGTCAGCCCTCGCTCCACCTCTGTTAGCCCTCCGTCAATCCCCGCTAGCTCCCCGCTCCACCTCCGCTAGCTCCCTGTCAGCCCTCGCTAGCCCTCCGTCAGCCTCTGCTCAACCCTCACTCGTCCTCTTTCGTAGCAGCAGCAACGGTTCGAGGAGTACCTCGCCTTCTTTTCACACAACCCTAGGCTGGGCTGAACCCCTAGCCCAGCTTAGGGGTTAGCTTCAACAAAGGGGTTTTCTTAGATTGATGCAGGCCAATATGGAGTTTCCCAAGACGAAGTTGTTCGTCTCTACCCCGACCAGCAAGCCTTCGTACTCCTCCGTTGCAGCAACACCTAGCCCCTATGCATTGACATTCAAAAGAAGGATTGGATCCCCACAGGAACAAATCTACTACCTACAGCATGAAATTAGAGAGCTCAGGCTTATGGTTGTAGCTCTTGGAAGAAAAGTGAAGGAGATGGAGAGCAAGGACAAGCAAGAGATTATTGCAGAGGTTATGGAAAAATGCAGCACATCCCCACCAACACCAACACTCGTTTCTACGATCAAAGAGATGATCAAGACTCAGGTTAGCTCAGCCAAAGAAGAGATGACTGTTGTGGCCAGCAGTAAAATTAATAATAACTATGTTGTACTATGTTATACTTAGGACTTAGTACTGCCATTTTGCATTTTTTGCATTCTGCATTGGTGTGGATGCTTGTTTAGTAGCTCCACGACCACAGCTCATTGTATCAGGTTTTTCACAGTCTCATAGACCCATCGGTCTTCCGAAGACTTTAATAAACTTTCTTTCTTTCTTTCTCTCTCTCTCAGCTTTACACCCACCCTACCTGCGTCGCAGCACCCTTTTTCAGCACCCTACTCCGTACGGGATCCTATGACAACCCCCCCAAGGCGGCCCTCCTTGAGACACACTTCTGCACCGTACTGTGTGCCACCCCCTTTTGGGGGCTACCTTGCTCGTCGTGCCTATACCAAGCCTCGGGTAGGGGCTGCAGCTGTATCCAACTGTGCACCACCCCCTCTAGGGGACTGCCCTGTTTGTCTCGCCTATACCAGGCCCCCATAGGGGCTGCATCTATATCCGCCTGCACGGGGGCCCCTAACGGGCTGTTGTTGTTGCGTTGCGGGCCCTCGCTACTTGCCCTCCACCCAACCTAGGCTGTGCAAACAGCCCTGCAGGTCTCTTAGCGAATAAGTGAAGGGAATGCAAAAATTTAAGAATGCACTGAAGTGGTCAAGAAAGGCAACTCAGCCCCCAAAAAATAGATTATTTCTGATGCATTAGAGGAGGAACAAATAAGACACCACAAGTCATTGAATGTCCTTGTTAGAGGCCTACCAATGGGTGACACTTTGATGGCAGATGCAAGGCACTGATCACCAAAATGGGCATCAATCTCACCTTTGAAGGGGTGTGGAGAGTAGGCAAGGATGATGCACTGTCTAGACCTATGGTCGCTGCATGGAACTATAATGGTACACTTTGGTCAGATCAAGGAGGCTTTTTTGAGACATACACTGATAGAGACATCATTTTCTATAAGGAGACACATGAGAGTCCAAAGAGAGGGTTGCCTACAATAACAGGATATACATGGGAATCAGCTTACAGGACACTGAGGAGAGACAGTGGAGTCTGAGGTTCTGGGGGGTAGCTGTCCTTTTCAAATCACATCTACGGCCACTCATATCTGTGATGCATAGAGAGGAACATGCACGACACATGTGGGTTCGACTGCAGCCACAAAATGCAAGGGCCATTTTCATTGCAGTATGCTATTTCCATTCAGATACATCATCAGATGCCCGCGAGGTCACCATAGAGGATCACAACTCACATGCGATGGTATATGACGACATTACGGAGTTCTCTAGGCAAGGGGAGACCCTCCTATTAGGTAACTTCAATGCACGAACAGGGAGCAGACAAGTCAACTTGTTTGATTTTGGGACAGCCCTCTTCGACCCAGTAGAGCTCGGTATAGTGAGACATTCAGAGGATGCACAGGTCATAGGATATGGCTGACACCTACTGGAGATGGGAGCAGTGCATGACCTGATCATATATAATGGCCTTTTCAGATGGCCGTCATCTAGAGGACTCACTTGCTTTTCACACGGAGGGGGGGACAAGCACAGTGGACTATCTAGTGGGCTCTCCATCATTTGTGACACAGGTACATGACCTCACAGTCCCTCCCCCCCCACTTGGTGCGAACCACTCTTACTTGGCATTTAGCCCATTGACCACCACGCCAGCAGCAAGGCGAGTCTAGCTGGCTCCCACACATATTTAGATACACTTTGACCATGCTCTAGATGCAGTGTATACGGGCAACTTGTCACACGAGCTACCGATCCACTTGGGAGATGGCACAGATCTTTCACATGCTTCAGTCACTTTCACTTCAGTGGTCCAGGATGCCGCCACCAGGTCCTTTCCCACGACTCGCTCTGCAACCCACTCACCATCTGGGAAGATGCAACATAATCCATGGTTTGATGATGAATGCCGAGAGAAGAGATCTCACCTCACACGAGAGTAGGCTTTGGGACATATGACGAGAACAAAGGCATAGCAGATCTACTAACGATTGACATGACGTAAGAGGCTGTCTTTCCTATCGCAGAGGATGGATGAGGTGATTCAATCTTTTCAAGGAGGTGATTCCACCTTTGTTGGGGGACTTTTGTCTGAGGAAAATTCACCTATCCCCATCATAGATCCTGATGTTTGGCACACTTATGCGACATCCCTCTATGATGTCCCGTCTCAAACGCCACCAAACATGTTTCGCTCCCTAGACCCACCACATGCAGGTTGTTCACATCACAAAATGTGTGAGCTTCTTTACACCGACTCCCCAAGCGGAGAGCCTAGGACCATGAGGGATTACACACTGGCAAAGAGCCTAGGACCACGAGGGGTTATGCACTGAACATTTTGCACATGGACAGGAGGTCCTAGCCCCAATCCTAGCACAAATGTTCAATAACGTTGTGTGCCACGGCTTCCCCCCCGCTTGGAGTACCACTACTATTGTGCCGATACACAAAGCAGGAGACCCAATGGACACTGGGAACTACCCTACCCTCATGTTTGGTCATGCACTGGCCAAGATCTATGGGTCAGTACTAGAGAGAGAGATCAACTCCTACACTAAAGCACATGGGAAGAGGGCATTGGAACAGGCTAGGTTTTGGAGACAGCACTCCACCCTTGATCATATCTTCACCTTGCGAGCAGTCATCGAGGAGGCAACCTAGAAAGTCTATGAATGTTTTGTAGACTTTTGGAAGGCCTTTGATATAGTCCCACGATTTTGCATGATCGGTCGACTTTAAGAGATGCATATCCCAGGAGACATGATATGGGGAGTGATGAGCTTATATGAGTCCGTCAGAGGGAGAGTATGCGCCCTTGGAGTTGAGAATTAGAGTGATGTTGCCGACACCGCTCCTGCGAATGCCCCCTCCCCTCCACCGCTCCCGTCTACCCCCCCCTCACGCTGCGCGGCCTCCTCTCCCCTCCCCCTCCTCTCTCTCCGCCGCGCCCCCCCGTCCCCCTCTCTTCCTTCTCCGCCCGACATCCCCCCCTCCTTCCCTCTCCGTCCCTCCGTCCTCTCCCCGCCTCCCTTCCCTCGCGTTGCGCTACCACCCCCCCGCCCCTTCCTCCCCCTCCCCGCTGCTGTGCAACGCTGCCCCCCCCCCTTCCCCTCCCTCCTCGCCTTTCTTCCCCGCCCCCTCTCGCGCTGCGCTGCCACACCCCCCCCCTTTCCTTCCTCCTCTTCCCCGCCCTGCGTTGCGCTGCCCCCCCCCTCCCTCCTCTTTTCCTTCCCCCTCCGCCATTCGCTCCCTCTCCACCTCCTCTCCTCCCCCCGCTTCCCCGTACTTCTCCATCCCTCCCTCCTCCTCCCCCGCCTCCGTGCCACTCCCCCCTCCCTCGTCTCTGCCATTTCCTTCCCTCGCCTTTTGGAGCGTTCGCAGTTTGTCGGTGTGGTATGGCGGCCGAGAGTCCGGAACCGGTGGCCCAGACGGACCTCACCCCTCCATCAGCCTACCACATAACACTGACAGAGCATCAGGTCTCCTTGGTGAAGCAGGCCGCCACGGACTTCTCCCAGATGTCCGTTTACGGCAGAGTCATTGGCTACGCCCCTTCACGAGCAGACATCAGGGACTAGTTGCAGTCCGCCCTCTACCTAGAGGACAGCCACATTGAGGAGGTTGCACTCATGGGACGTGGTATCTTCTGGCTCAAGCTCTCCTCAGCACAGGCTGCGAGCGATATGGTCAGACGGTCCCCTACTTCTGTGGGAGGGAAGATCATCCTTATGGTCCCATGGTATAGGGGTTTTAGTGTAGCGAACTTCGATGCCCGCTTCCGCATTCCGCGCCATCCAATTACCCTCATTTTCCCAGGCCTCGCAACCGAGCTTCGCCCGATCATCAAGGACCTGGGGGCGCACTTTGGCTGGCTCATGCAGGACACCTTCGTTGATGCGGCGGCAGCCCAAGGGGTGCCACGTGTCAAAGTGGCAGTCCTTGATCCGCAAAGTATAATTTCGGCTCATGTCTTTTCAAGCTTCCTTCTTCCCTTCTTTCTTTTCTCTGTCTGTTGTTCTTGCTCGTTTTATTTAATTATTGGATAAGTTTGGAAAGGTATATTTAGGTGCAAGATGTTAAATGCAACCTGGTTTTAGAACTCCATGCTTTCTTGCTTTTATCTGGACATGATGCCATGTTGTGGTGCCATTTCTGGGGTAATAATTCAGAATTCTCATTTGGTAACCAGGCTCGTAGGGTGAGGAAAGCCCTTGGAGGAGGTATGAGGCAACTTGGAGTCTTAGCAGCTCCAGCCTTGGTTTCTCTACAAGTAGTCAGCAAGCTCCATGTAGATCATCAAAATGCACGTCTTTTGGCAGGTATGGCATCTTTATTTTTTATTTTTCTCCATTTCTTCCTCTATACCAGAACATTCTTTGAAAGCCTCTTGTATGTGAATGTAATACGTTGTTTGTTATATGTCTGTATAGATGGCCTAAATTCTATCAAGGGGCTACATGTCGATATATCTTCAGTGGAAACTAATATGGTAATTATTTAGTTTCATCAGGATATCCAATCAAGAGCCTAGTATGTGATTATGTTCTAAAATTGAGCGGGTTTCTTTTGTCTCAAACAGGTTATCGTGGAGGTTACAAAAGAATCACTCTATAATGTAGAGGAAATCTGCGAAACTGTCAAAGGGCGTGGTGTGCTCCTCTTGACTTTACATAAAAATAAGTATGCTTCTCCAGCATGAGTGAACCCTGAGAAGAAGTCTTTAATTTACAAAAGAGCTCTGCCATTTAATGTTTTTAAACTATCAATGGAGTCTTGCACATTAGTAGAACATGCAATGCAGTAAGTTGCTATGTTTTTTGGTCTTTTTGATTTTGCTATTGTTTCCAATTTTCAACAAATATAGCTGTTGGTTTTCGTGCTTTTCATGGGTATGTCCTTTGGAACATTATTGTATGTTATAAGATCGATTTTGTATGGTACCTGTTTGCTAGAACTTATGATTTGCTAGAGATCAGATCATGTCATGATCTAAAAACAAAGTGCTAAATATTGTAAAGTCTACATCTGTTCCTTGATCATATTCAATTCTTCATTCAAGAAGGGATGGATTTCACGATCTTCCATGTGGGTGCATGCCTTTAGGGCTTCATTTTCAGCTTGTAGGCTGATCACTTTATCTTCCAACTCCTATATCCTCAAGGCATATTGGCTGGTCTTCACATCTAGCATCTGAGTCATTTCTTCCTACATTTTGCCCATTTGAATCCCCAGCTGCACTCACATTTCAATTTTCCACTTGCCCATCTCCTCTTCCATTGAGGCACACAATTTACGCATGGTCTCTTCATTGTTTTCCCTCATCTTTATATGGAAGTATTCAATCTCTAGGTGAAGCATGATTTGATGTGCTGGTCACTGCCTTTCTGATCATTATCTTCTGAAGATCCATCCATATAGAGCCGTATTATCTCTCTTTCTCTCCTCTAGTGTTTTTCTCAAGTGAGTTGTCCATTTCACAAACTTGAAATACCGAAAGTTCTCACATGGGCCCTGGTGTTTCCTCAGATTTGTGAAGTTCTCCACAGCTCCAAAGCTCTAATCTCGTTCTTTTGCACGTCCGTCAAGTACTTCTTGATTCGGGAGGTTGGTGCAGCAGCTCTAGGACCCCCGGGTGTCCTGTAGGCCTGCAAGCCTATATGTGCAGTCCCGAAGGGGGGGTTGGAGGCTTGCCGCCCAACAGCAGGCAGAATTAGCTGCAGTCCCCACGAGGGCCTGGTACAGGCACGGCAAACAGAGCAACCCCCACAAGGGGTGGCCCACAATGCGCGATGCAGGACTGTGTCCCAAGGAGGGCCCTGGGGGGTCACCGACAGGATCCCGCACAGAGTGGGGTGCCACGATGGAGGTAGGGGGGGTATCAGGCTGAGGGGTTGGGCTAAGGGGGGGACTGAGGTGCTGTGGGGCCTGAGGGGGGGTCTATGAAATGATTGTATCAAAGTCTTCTTGAGACCCTTCATGATCTATGGGACAGGAGACCACACTATTAAACTTAGAGAATGCACCACATGTCACTAGATATGGCCGGCACCTATTGGATATGGGAGCAATGCTTGATTTTATTCTTTAGAACAGTCTTCTCAAATGGCCGTTATCGGGAGGGCTCACTTGCTTCCCACATGGAGAGGGAACAAGTACAGTGGATTATCCTTTGGGATCCCTAGCTTTTGTGTCACATATACATGATCTCACGTCCCCCTCCCTTCCCACAACTAGGTGCTAACCACTCCTATCTGACTTTCAGTGTCTCGACCTCCATGCCAGCCATAGGACAAGATCTACCAGCCCCCACTCGTGTCCAGATACACTTTGATCATGCCCTTGATACGGTGTATATGAGCCATCTGTCCTGTGAGCTACCGACCTCCCTTGGAGATGATGCAGACCTCACCCATGCCTCAGACACTGTTTGCTGGGCCATGTCTGAGAAAGAAAATACAGCAAATGCAAATGTGAATTCCCTTGCTGGGAATGGAGTGCACAAATCCCAAAAAATACAGCCAAACACTGGCTAAAAATGCAACTCAAATCTCTGTAATGTCTCTGTCATAAATCTGCCAGAGCATCCAATCTCTCCCAAAACCTGCCAAAAGTGCTTCAAAACACTCACAAAAAGGCAGTGTGAACTGAAACCTGCAAAATTACTCTCCCAACACAAAAGCCCCAATTTGTGGCTTGAAATTGCAACCAGAAAGGGGCAAATGGTCTGAAAGCCCCAAATGTTGCATAAATTGCTCTCTGTAAGCAAAAGCCCCAAATTTCACTGCAAAATTGCAGTGTAATTGCAAAAGCCCCAAATTTCTTCAAGGAAATTGCATCCAAAAGAGGGCAAATTAACTGAAAGCGCCAATTATGCAAGAATTTGCAGTGCAAAACCAAAAGCCCTAAATTTTGAGGTGAAATTGAGTTGAAATTGGGGCAAATCCACGAAAAGCCCCAAATTTTGCAAAATGCCAAATTCAAAGAATATGCTCAAATCTGCCCAAAATTCTGCTCTGCCAAACAATGGCTCCCTGCAAAATGTACCTGCAAAGGAGCTGCACAGATGGCAAGTGTACGGTCGCCGTACGACAGAGTAGTACGGTCGCCGTACGATGTACGAACGCTGCTTGCAGGTACGGAAGTTTGTATGCTATACGAACTGCCTGCAGTGTACGTGAAGAGTACGGAACAGGCGCTGCAGTTGTACGTGAGCGACGAGCTGTACGGCTGATGGTACGGGCGCTGTACGGTGCGGGGGTTGCACGGTCTGGCGACGAGCTGTACGGCTAGCCGAGCTATACGGTTGGCAACGGCGAACTGTGTACGGAATGGGGCTGTACGTCTGTACGGCGTTCTGTACGGGCAGCCTGGTACGGACGTACGAAACAGCCTAGAATGGCTGTACAGACTGATGCACAGCTTGCCTCTGAAGATGCACGTACGGGCTGGACTCTTCCAAGCTTGGAATGAATAGTGACTAGCGAGCAGACTGAAGGAGCTTAGCAAGTGTAGGTGATCGACTTGCTCTGATACCAAATGTGAGAACAAGGGAGAGAGCAAAGTGAGAGAGCAGGAACAGGAGAGAGAGAGAGCTGAAAACGATAGTTGCAATAAATGAGTGTAGTACAACTCAATAGAGTGATTGGTTTTGTCTAAGTGACAAAACCTTATCCTTCACTAACCGTAGTTAGTTAACTAACTGTGGTTAGGGAGAAAAACCTCTGAGTGAGGAAAAAGTGCCCCTAACCTACTTATTACATTACATTGGTCACTGCTAAATTATAACAATAATTCTAACACACACTCCTAAGCTTCCATCAAGAACAATAGCTCGTAGCTCCCACAAAGCTGCAACAGCGCCACCTCCTCTCCTTCTCTATCAGTACCCAGAAATCTCCCACGATCAAATCAGCATAAGATCACAACCATGTCAAAGAGGCTTCCAATTCCTTTAGGATAGCTTCTCTTCCCTCACAAAGCAGAAGATCACTGATTGACGAACATCTGCAGCAAGCATCAATCTCACGTTCTTCCACGAAGAGTGCCCAGCTCCTTTAGGACAACCATCATTGATGAAGGTCACGTTCCATTTCCCTTAGCCTACAATTTCTTCGTCCCTCTATCTCTTGCATACGGAATTCATGGAGTCTCTGTCACTAAGATTACTCCATGCTACATCGTAGCGCCACCAACAGTCCTTTAGATGATCTTCTGTGCATCAGCTCACGTGCAAACGACGACCGTCTTGCCTGTGTGGTAGCCATGCTCAGCCAACTACAAACAGCTCGCTATCTCTGGAGATCTCCAGTGCCAAGGTCTTCTCAGTGCACACAAGCTCACAAACTCCCTTATGTAAAGATAACCAGCAGCGTCTGCAATAGCCCTGTGCCAAGCATGCAGTCGGAAAAATCCCCCTCCCATCATGTACGTAGGCCTTTTCTTGATGGGCGCTTAGCCTTTCGCTTTCATCTCCTAGACTCCTAGTTACGTGCGTCGCTTCCTCTTTACTTCAAAAATTCTAGATTTCTCTACACATGATCGATCGCAATCCAGAAGCTCTAGATTCCTTGCTACGTAGCCACCTTTGCATGACTAGGATGCCTTCCCAATCAGTCCAGCCACCTCATCACGTAGAATTTACTACTCTTCCATTTAAAAAATGCAAATATCCCCCAAGGCACATTAAATGCACATTTTGGACCTTTGGTCACACAATTCCCACACACATTAGCATGCACATTAAGACTTGCATGTACGCCCATACACACACATGAAAAGCCCCTTGACATGGACACTAGAACATATCAAATTCCTATAACATGCAAGTGCACATTGACTCAGGAAAATAAAATAACCCTTCATGACTTGATTTTCATGACCCCAAAAACATTTCACTTAACCACACACTGGACACCCTTGCTCTGGAAGTCTGGTACAACCACATTGCATTTCATCATTTCCCATGAAGTCCCTACAAAACATACTTTATTGTCTCAAATAACTATACATTATTCCATCATGCTTGTGAAAGAAAAATCCACAAATGCCAAAAGCCCACACCTACCCTAGATGTGTACAACTATGTGCCTACCCACAACTATATACAGTGCTCAAAAACTTGATACAGGTTTTGTCCTATCAGCGTGAATGGCAGCCTCGTGTAGTGAGCGGGTGACAAGGGCAGCACGATCCCATGATGTAATCAACAACACTTGAGCCCCCCCCATGTGGAAAGCATGTGAAACCACCTGAAGCGGGCACCTGTCAAGACCATTATAGATAATGAGATCATGTTTCCTGCCGAGGTCTAATAGGGCCTGCCCATAAGATGAGAATGGACCTCACCTATCAGCCAAAACCCGTAGCATACCTGCCTCCTCAAGGTCAATATTTGGCAGTAGAGTGGAATCATCTTTGAAGTCAAGAAGTGGTACCTGACGGGCCCTTGTTCTCGCGTTGAAGTCCCCTACTAGGAGGACTTCTCCGCGGCTAGAGAAGTCAACGATGGACTGATAAAGAGCAGCAAATGGGGATGTCTCATCATCACCTTGGATATCTCTGGCAAAGTGGGAGGTCTCAGGGGGGAAGTAGCAAACTGCGACAAACAGATCCTGGCTGTCAATGTGTTGAATCCGGATCCAAAGAAATCTAGAATGTGTATCTCTCTGCTCTACTGAAATGGTCCCCCAAAGTGTGGATCTGAAAAGGACTGCAAGTCCACTTGAACCTCGAACTCCTCCTGTACCCCTCGTCTCATCTCTGTAGGCAGACTCCCATGTATATCCGCTGACTATTGGAAGAGGGTGCTCTGGACTTTGATGTGTCTCTGTATAAAAGACTATGTCATGGCGTGTATAGGATTCCGAGAAGTTCCCTTGTTTTGACCATAAGGTACCATTACAGTTCCAAATGGTGTAGGACAGGGTCTCGGATATCTGAGTCTCATAGACCCCGCTTCCCTATGTAGGGGAGGGGGCAGGTGTCCTACGGGAGTCTGTAAGAAGTCGTCCCTCTCATACCACTACCCACTTCCCCTCCTTTCAGGCCTGATCCCGCTGCTGCAGCAAAGAGCGCCTCACCTCAACTTGTAGGGGTGTGAGGTCCTCATCCATAGAGATCGTTGTTGGCTGATCTTGAAGGACTGATCTGCGTCGTAGAGCTGAAAGCCATGCCTGAGTGTCATGGAATCGTATGATCAGGGATTGCTCTCAGTTGGGATCTCTCCCCACACGCCATGCCCTCTCTATCCTGTGCTCAGCCACACCCAAGGTAGCGGCCACGAACGCAGTCGCATCTACCATTGGTGTAGCCTCAGTGCGTGGGATCCCGTGTACTCTGATGTTGAGAGCCTTACTGGCTCAGTGCAGCTGCTCCATGAGGGTAGCCGAAACGGTTACCCTTGCGGGTTCCCGTTTGGCCACGTCAACCCATCCGGAAGTCTCCTCAATAGCAGATTGCATGCTCGCAATCTTTGCCTCAACCACCGGGGTACTCCTTGGGACAGTGTGTATGGCTGTGACCTCCTGTTGGAGCTGCATGATATCCTGTCTGAGTCCCTGAATAAGACTCGCCGACTCCCGAATGGCCTTAGCTTGCTCCTGTATGATGCGGCTCTAAAGCGGACCTGCTCCCATGCGAAGCGAGTCAGCTCCATCTCATGCTCACGGAAACTATGTATATCCATGAGCAAGGTCTCACAGGCCTCTGGTGTATCAGCCCACCCATGTCCATGCTGAAACTGTGATGACTGTGGCATGAAAGTGTGGGACTGAGTTCGAAAACTGGACGGTGACTGGGTGAACTGGGTGAGGAACGGAGATGACAGTGGAATGGATGAGGTAGTCCCAACGGGGTGTGGGAGCGTGGGTTGAATGAGAGGGAGAGGGGAGAGTGAAGCATAATATGGAACAGTGTATGACACCTCCGAAATAGGGGTCATAAGCGGTGCGAGAGCTGTAACAGGAGAGGAGGGGAAGGGAACAACAACCGGCGCCATGGGCATGAGTATGTCACTGATCATAGATGTAGAGGGAGCTGAGACTGGAACTGGAGCTGAGCCCGAAGGGGGGGCTGAAGTCGAAGTAGGGATAGACTGGAGCTGAAACTGAAACTGAATCTGTAGCGGGAGTTGAGGTCGAGGTAGAGATAGAGGCTGAAGAAGCTGAGGCGGGTCCTACCTTTGCCTTGATGTCTACCCCAAGTCCACTTCTGTTGTAACGTGTGTTCACATCCTCCAGTTTTAGTTGTGTCGTTTGCTTTATTTTGTTGTTGTTGTTGTTGTCGTCTTTCTTGGCTTTGTCCCCCATTTCTCTTGGACTGTATCCCTTTTTTTTTTTTGGGGGTGCAGGTCTTAGTGTCCGACCGGAAGCGGGAGCACCGGCTCTCCCCCCATAATGGGAGGCACGCCCAGTGCAAGGTGGTGGCGAGGCGGGGTGGAAGCCTGAGGTGGAGAGGTAGCCAAGAGGTGGAGAAGGAGAGGCTAAGGTGGCGAGGAGTTTTTTCTTTTTTTTTTTGAAAGGTGGCGAAGGAGAAGCTAAGGTGATGAGCAGTGAGGGGCTGAAGCGGGAGTGGGAGGAGCAGAGAGGGGGGTGGCTAGGTGGGCTGAGCGTAGGGAGCATAGGGGAGAGGATGAGCGTAGGGAGCGTAGGGGGCGTAGGGGTAGGCTGAGCATAGGGGGCGTAGGGATAGGGTAGGCTGAGCGTAGGGGTAGGTTGAGCGGGGTGCGTAGAGCGTAGGCTGAGCGGGGTATGAGTGTAGGGAGGGGGTGGCTAGGTAGGCTAAGCGTAGGGGGCGTAGGGAGAGGCTGAGCGTAGGGCGTAGGGAGCGTAGGTAGCATAGGACGTAGAGTGTAGAGCGTAGGGAGAGGCTGAGCCTAGGGAGCGGGAGAGGCTGAGCGTAGGGAGCATAGGGAGCTACGGGAGAGCAGGCGAGAAGCAAGTGGTGCCCCCTAGTGGGCAATAGAAGCTGCTCTACCCTTCTTCTTTGCTTTGGATCGGTGGAGAGAGCCGACACAGCACTGCTAGGCGAGGGACATAGAGACCGTACACGGGCGACAGACGACCAGAGCACACACGATCGAGGTTCGACCTATTTCAGCTCTCCTTAGGAGAGATCGACTGAGGCGAGGCGTCACCCTTGACATAGCCCATTGGATCCATCGAGGAGACCACGCCCTCCACCACCACGGGAGACAGCTCGACAGATGTAGATACGTGAGCTCTTTGCATCTCATCAGAGAGCCACCATGGAGCCTGGATACGTGGAGTTGGTTCATGCACTCGGGACTCTAGCTCTGAGCACTTGATATTTTCATGCCACCCTCATGCTATTTTACTACTTTTTTGCTATTTTGTACTAGTATAGCATTTTATTACTCAACAAGGTCCTTAGTGAGCCCTTTGCCCCGACCCACAATGGTCTGTATAAGTTACTTGGTTCCGTGCTTTGTCCCATAGGCCCGCGAGGCCTCCTGCGAACATTAATATTTCTTTCTTTCTCCATGTGAGCCTATAATTCCCACCTTATCCTCGTCTCTCTCCTCCCCTCTCTTGCTCATGTTCTCTCCTCTTCCTTTTTTAAACCTAGCTTTGGTAGCTAGAGTTTTTGGTGATGCTACGACTGAAGAGATCTAGTAGCTAGCTAGGAACGGAATGGAAATGTGGAAAGCATAATGAAAAGCAAAATGGAAAGGAAAATGAAAGAACAAGTGATAGGCAATGATAACCAAAATACTCACATGATAGAAAGCTTGATGTTGACTGATGTCTTAGACAATAGACAAGTACAACACTAGATAGTGTGACACTAGACTCTAGAAAGCCAGTGTATATGGGATAACTCCCAATATGACACGTGGCATGTCTAGGACTCACTAGACTATAAAACACACCTAGAACACTCATTTTAGACTCACTTTGTCTTCATATTGCAACACCCCCCCATGAAGGCAAGGTGAGAGACTACTGGAATGGAACCAAGAACAGAACATGGCAATGACGGTCTAAGGTGAGGAACTATTGGAATGGAACCAAGAACAGAACATGACAATGACGGTCATCAAACTGTGCCGTATGTAACTCAGAGGCTAAAGTCTGAGCGTGTTTAGAGGTTGATCCAAGCACTCTGATGGCTTGAGACTCAACATGCTCAGAGGCTCACGTTATAGCATGGCTACATGACCAACTCATAAGTCTAGGAATACACCAACATCCTGGAACTCGGCCAGCCCTGATAACGAGACCTATCAAATCCAATACATGGCTCCCACAATACATCCCTCTCCAAACCTATCAAAGCCAATACATGGCTCCCACAGTACATCACCCCTTGGCTTCATAACTAGACATGTTAGGAAGCCACACACCAAAATAGAAAAACCAATACATCTTTTTAGGAGGACTATCCAAGGCAGAGGACCTTTAGACTCAATGAAACCAAACACTCAATACATTTCATTGTAGGGGGACTACCTAGGGCAGAGAACCTCAAAATACATCAAGCGTTGCTTAGGGACTCCCTTCGGTTTATTTCCTCAGGGTCCCCTCCAGACATTGTGCTTATCCAAGAGCATAAGCTCTCCCAAGACAGGATTGACAGATGCAGATCCTTACTCAGAGGACAGAGCCGGACATATTGGAGCCCAACGGATGGCACGAGGGGGGGAGTTTGCATTTCAGTTTCAGCCAGGTGGGCCTCAGAGATCACCCAAGAGGGTACACTAGTGGAGAGCAGGGCATGCTATGTTATTCTTCATATTGAGAGCACAGCAGTTGGTGTTCTCAATGTGTATGCTCCCACGGATCCAGCCCACAGACGGGCTTTTAGGAGACAGCTCAGAGAGTCCCTTCCTCAGGCAGACACCTGGATTGTTGGAGGAGATTTCAACATGGTTGAATTCTCTGAAGACAAGTCGGGCCAGACAGAGGGTGGCCTTTCTGATAGGGAGAGAGTGGAGTGGGATAGTTTTGTTTTGCATGCTGGACTTCATGATGCAGCTCGATTGGACGACTTTCGTCACTTGGCTGCCAGTCTTCAGTTCTCTTGGTCCGGGGTTTGCCATGGCTCTCTTTCTTTGGTCAAACTTGACAGGTTTTATATTGGCCAATGGGGCCAGGCCAGAGGAGGACAGATTGGGATTTGCCCGGGTTATGTTTTATCTGACCATGCTCCAGTCCTATTACAGATTCTCCCTGCCTCTCGATTGGAGAGCATTGGCTCTGTGAGAGTTCCGGACTTTGTTTTTCAGGACACAGAGTTCGTGGAACGGTTGAGAGAGGCTTGGTTGTCAGAGGACACTCTTGTGGATCAGGGCTGGTTGATGTGGGTAGAGGGGGCTTTGGCTAGAGTCAGCATGGCCTGCCAGTTGAGGGCAAAAGAGGAGAAGGAAAAGCTCAGAATCAGAGATCGGAACGCAAGGGCGGAGGTATCCAGACTTCAGAGATTGATTCAGAGTTTTCCTCATTCTCTTTTCATCAGAGGGCAGCTTTCGGAGGCTCAAGAGAGACTAGAGGAGATTCAGGGCAGGAGGGCCCAGTTCAGGTTTTACTCCCAGCAGACTTTCTGGATCCAGAAGGGGGATAGATGCTCTAGAGAGTTCTTCAGGGCAGTGGGTCAGAGATACTCTTTGGACAGTCTTCGTAGACTTGTGGATGAGGCCGGGTCTCTTCAGACGGACCCTCACCGTCTCGTTGAGATCACTTCTGATTTCTTTTCCACTCTTTACACCGCCGATCACTCCAGTCACCGAGGAGATGATCAGAGCCAGAGAGGAGATTTGGAGTCATGTCCCCCAGATGGTCTCAGACAGGATGAGTCATGTTTTGGATAACCCACTATCACTCCTGGAGATCACGGATGCGTTACATGAGCTGCCCAGAGACAGATGCCCGGGGGAGGACGGTTTGTCGCCACTTCTTTTTAGAGCTCTTTGGAATACGATTGGGCCCCATCTACTTTCTGCCTTTTCAGAGGCTCTCGATACAGGATCTTTGGGCGAGACATTATGCACAGGTATGATTTGTCTCATCCCGAAAGGGGGAGACAAGACAGTCCAACGTAATTGGAGACCCATTACACTTCTAGGGACAGCCTACAAGATCCTAGCGAAGACCTTGGCTCTTCGCTTAAAGCCTATGCTGCCAGATATCATCAGAGCTACTCAGACATGATTTGGAGTATCTTGGATAATATCTTCACTTTTTGGGAGGCCACTCACTGGGCGAAGGAGAGTCAGCAGGAGATTGCAGTTCTCCTTCTCGATTTTGAGAAGGCTTATGACAGGGTGGATTGGGGTTTCTTGGAGGGCACTATGAGGAGGCTAGGCTTCAGTGATAGATGGATTTTATGGGTCTCCTCACTTTACTCTCACTCCTCTAGCAAGATGGTGGTCTGTGGAGGCAGAGGACTGGCTTTTCAGCTATCCAGATCGGTACGACAGGGATGCCCGCTTGCACCTTACCTTTTCCTTTTCGTAGCAGAGGCTATGGGATACTTTATGCAGGCTACCAGTCATGGCACTTTGGGCCTTCATCTGCCTATCCGGCAGGAGCAGGAGCTTCTGGACACTGAGTTTGCTGATGACACGGCACTGACAGTCAGAGGAGATGCATATAGTCTTGCTACTGCTACGGATTCAATTGACAAGTTCTGCCTAGCCTCGGGGGGACTTGTCAATTGGAACAAATCAAAAGGCATCTGGACTGGAGCTCAGTAGGATACCCCAGCATGGGGAGGAGACAGAGGCTTTGTATGGATACCCAGAGGCACCTCCACGAGATATCTAGGCTTCCAGGTTGGCATTGAGGTGTCCCCGACGCAACAGTTTGCCCCAGTTCTTGAGAGTATCCGGAGAAAGCTAGCCTACTGGAGTACGGCTAGACTTTCTTTGGCCGGAAGAGCGCTGGTACTCAACCAGGTTCTACTAGCGACTATGTGGTACGTTGCGTCATGTTGGTGCTTTCATGCTAACTCGATCCGTCAGGTGAGGAGATTGCTTCGAAACTTTCTGTGGAGTGGTGGTGATGGTTCTGAGGACACTAGGGCCAGAGTTTCATGGGATACTATCACTTTACCCTTCTCGAAGGGAGGACTTGGGGTTCTTGATCCGGAGATGCAGAGCAGAGCCCTTTTAGTCAAACTTCTTGTTAGAGGTTTGACTCCAGGAGATCAGCCGTGGAAGCAGTTCCTTCTACATGGAATTCACCAGTGCACCCCAAGAGCAGCAGGCAGTGGGCAGGTAGAGTCAGTTGGATCTTCCTGACGGACCAGGAGTCAGTTGGATCTTCCTGACGGACCAGCATTCTCAGCCTTCCTCACCACTTGTGAAAAGGCTTATTCAGATATGGGATCATTTTCGATAGCACCTCATCAGAGCAGTTTCCTCCTCCAGAGAGGAAATTGCCAGACAGCCACTTTACCATAACCCCCTGGTTCGGTACCAGGGATCTTCCCCTAGTATAGAACTTAGGACTCCCTTGGCCAGATGGCATGCTCAGGGGGTTGTGACAGTCGGAGATTGGTTTAGGGGAGGTGTGGAGATGTCAGAGGAGGTGATCAGAGATAGACATGGGCCACTTGGACAGATTGCTGCCACCAGATTACTGATCATGAGAGCTATTCCTCCAGAGTGGAGGGATATACTTACAGATCCATCCTATGTTCATCCCATCTCTACTTGGTCAGGTTGTTTTAGTGAGGCTGGGCTATGCATTGGAGTTCGTTTAGGACCGGCACCGTTTATTTATTTTGAGATGGACTCCTCTCACAGATTGTATCCCACTCAACCCCTGGATCGACAGGAGCTCCTTTGGCAGAGAGTCAGGGTCATTGGTTGCCTGCGTGAGGAATGGGCCACAGATCCTTCCAGGTTGACCATTGCAGAGGATACTAGATGGAGACTTTGGATTTTTCAGGGTCGACCTCTTGCGGAGCTTGACTGGGACCCAGGTGAGTGGGCATGGCCTGCTCCGGTGGCAGGCGTTCGTCCTCTTTCATTTTTCCAGTACTCGACGAGGGCAGGTTACAGGCTTCAGCAAAGAGACTCCCATCACCTACCATCTGCTTCCCAGCATTGGCACGCACAGGGACTTACTGCAGAGCTCTTGCAGAGCTACTGGACCCACTTTTGGGGCATCAGTAGAGCCAGGAAAGTCTCCTACTTTCTTTGGCTCACTATACATAGGGGCATACATGTGGGTACTTGGCTTCAGCAGATGGGTAGACCCTCCTTGTGTATGCGTTGTCAGCTTGCAGAGGAATCTAGCAAGCATTGTTTATGGAGTTGCACCAGCTCTAGAGTGGTATGGACAGGTATCTTCAGGTTGTTCTCATATGTTACATCTGAGTCCTTTCTGATGACTTGGGGCGCTGCCCTTTGGGGGAGAGGATCTGGAGCCTTTACTCTCTTTGAGTCAGAGCCAGGAGACCACGGTTTCTTCATGCAGTGTCGCCAGAGACGGGGTCCCACAGAGGCCAGCATCATGGAGCCGCAGGATTTACTTTTGGTACCGGTACCAGCTCAGGATTCCATGCCTACTTCAGCTGCAACACTCTCGCTTCCATTTTATCTTCACTCTCAGGAGTCAGTGGGAGTGGTGTACAGGCACCTCTTTGGCAGCTCGTGGGAGACTTATTTCCTTCATGAGGACATGGGACTGCTCACTATTTTTTCATTTGACCCCTTTTGGGATGTCGTGGCATTTTGGACCACCTCCATGGCTTTTTTGCCACATTGTTGAGGCTAGGGATAGAGTACTTTCTCTCCCACCTGTTGTATGATTTATTTTGAATGGAATATATCACTCTTTTCCAAAAATACATCAAGCGTGTAGTAATAAATAAAAATATCTCTTTGTGAAAGAGATGTCCTCCAAGTAGCTAATGCACATGTGTGCACATCCCTACGAGTCGATGACGATGTCAATGAAGCGCTAGAAATATGTGTCGGTGAAGTCCATGGGTAGCTACATGGTGCAATTACATGATGACTCTTAAAATGCAGGAAGGAGAGTCAACAATGTCGAAGTAGAAGCCTCAGGTACCACGATCAATCGGAAAGTCAATCAATGCGAAGTACCTCAGGCACCGATCGAGTAAGCAATGCTAAAGAAGTCACTTGTTGATGTAGAGTGGTCTACATCAAGCTCGATGTAATACACTAATCAGAGAGATCACTGCAGTGGAGTGTGTCGGAGTAGTATCAGAGAACTCACATTTAGCTCGGGAAGTCTTCACCAAAGTTTGGAGTAGTCATGTGAAGGAGTCACCGCAATGTAATGTCAAGAGCTCACAGCTGCATGGGCAGTAGAGCTACGTGGAGCAGAATGGCGGGCAGAATACGGGTACCAACTTGCAGGCAGCAGCTCCAAGAGAATGTTGGGCAGAAGGAGCAAATGGCGGGCTGGAGAAGAGGTCAACAATGAAGAGGATGGACAACTCCACGTTGAGCTAGCTGCATCATGCTTGGGCTGTCAAATCATTGAGCTCCAGAACAAAATTCGCATGCAGAAATAATTTTCGTCACTTCTTGCAAGGGCTGTAACTTTTCACAGAAAACTTGGATTGCAATGATGTAAGAACGAAATTTGTAGTACTCAAGGTCCTCTACAACTTTGCTGATGACACAAAGCCGTGATTCTGCTTCTAGATTTGGATAGAAGCGCCACATCGTCCACAGGTCACAGAAAGATGTAGCTGAAAGAAGGAGGAGAGAGGTGGCAAATCATGGCGTGGAGAAGAGAGCTCAAGGAAGGAGAGAAGAGGGCAGCCTTCCAAGGAGGAGGAGGTAGAGTAGATTCATTGGCCTCCCTCACCTCAACCTCTTGGAAGGGAAGGGGAAAGAGAGAGCAGGGCTAGGAACATGGCTCTGATACCACATGAAGAGATCTAGTAGCTAGCTAGGAACGGAATGGAAATGGGGAAAGCATAATGAAAAGCAAAATGGAAAGGAAAATGAAAGAACAAGTGATAGACAATGATAACCAAAATACTCACATGATATAAAGCTTGATGTTGGTTGATGTCTTAGACAATAGACAAGTACAACACTATATAGTGTGACACTAGACTCTAGAAAGCCATAGTGTATATGGAATAACTCCCAATATGACACGTGGCATGTCTAGGACTCACTAGACTATAAAACATACCTAGAACACTCATTTTAGACTCACTTTGGCTTCATATTCCAACAACGACGAGGGTGGCAGGAGCAAGACTCCCCATTGGTGTCGTTGATGTAGAGCAGCTAGCAGGGCAGGAGCGCCCCTCCGCTTTGGAGATCTACATGCTAGAAGTGGAAGGGGCGGTCCCCTGGTGTGGTTGTAGCAGCAAGACTACGACACGCAGGAGCATTTCTCTCTTTCCATTTTTTACAAGTGTTCAAGCTTCCCAAGGTTGGCGATGCTCTGATTGACCGCTGCTACCACGAGCACATTTTTCCCCTAGCATTGCCCATGGTCCTTGCACAAACATAACAGTTGGAGGATTGGCATGCAACTCTCTTTGTCTCCTGATTGACATAGTTCTTGGGAGATCTTGTGACTATGGGTTCTCGGATGATTCGGAGTGAGCCCTTAGTCCCCCAGTAGATAGTATAGGCAGAGTTCACTATGACACTGCTCCGTTAGATGCCATCTTTCAAACAATGACATGTATATCTTCCTCTCAAAATTGTTTGTGCTAGTGCCTGAGAGTATCATAGAAAAGCTAGTATACTGAAGTAAGACAACCTCATTGGCAAGTACAACCTCCATCTTAAACCAAGTCCTAGTAGTCTTTGATGCTAGCAACATTAGACAAATCTAGTAACGTGTGTGATTTTTTTTCTTTAGTGGCAGTGATGTTTCCCGAGATACAAGGTGAGAGATGCATGATGGCACATGTTCACTTTTCAGCTCAAGTGAGTGATTTATGCATTTTGGGCTCACATCGATTGACCAGAGCCTCATTGGATGAGATCATTGTCAAGGGCATGACTCAATAACAACAACTCCTAAAAATCATCCTAGAAACCCATTTTCCTCCACGTTATTCATGCCGACCTGGGGAGAGCGTGGGGGTGGCGGTCTCAATCAACTATTAACTGTTCCTTCATCTCATCTAATAGAATTAGATTTGGCTTTGTTCAGTTAAATATATTAGAGATTCCTAGACAATCCTTATTCTAGTGTTTAGATTGATGGGCACTTGGTAGGGTAGGGTAGGGGCTAAGAGCCAAATGGGCACAGTGCTTTGGGGGATTCATACCAGTCAATCTTTGCCTCCTAGCTCAGAGCTGGCTTCTTCTATTTCTAGCACTCATAGTCCCCATGGACTTTAATAATTGTTTTGTGATGGCTGGCTAGATTTCCCCAATGTCAGCAAATCCTTTTTAAAAGAGTATAAAGCATTGTCTATGGTCTTACATACCCATTTAGAGAGGAAAGTCTATTATCATTAGAGGACACCTCATGTTCACTTGGGACGTGCACTGTGAGACATATTGGTTGTTCAGGCACTATTGTAGGTGTTTATCGAAGCTGATTGTTATTAATGATCCATCTATGTATTTCAGATGTTCTCCATACTACTCTTATTTTGCATGGGAGATTATAAAGAATTTTGTGTTTCCATTGTAGTGAGGGAAGAGACCAGACAATACAACTCCTATCATTGATTTGAATGGAGATAATTTACACATCATGAAGCGAAATGATATGGATGAACTGAGCATTATGTTTTTTTATACAAAGAGTATAAATCATTACTGTAGGAGTCTATGGAAGCTAATTGTTAATGATGATTTATCCATCTATTTCAGATGTTCTTCACACTTACATTCTTAACTCTAAACTCATTCATTTTGCACGGGAGATTATTTATAGCTTTGCATTCTCTCCTAAATGGGTTCTTTTGTATATTTCTTACAAGAAGGATCCACCATTGTTGGATTTTTTGGATGTATTTATTTGGTCATTCTTGAATTTGACTGCTGGTACACTCTTATGTGTACTTTTAGAAGTTAATATATTATTAGTTATTAAGAGCGTCAGCTTTTTCTTTTTTATACGTGTTTGCAAACATTTGGAGTTTGCAAACGATTGATAAGTCCAGTGAAGTTCCGACATGTGGTCTAAGTTTTTATGTCATAATTTCACTATGTGCCCTATTGTATTTGACATACTAACATTATAGATAATAAAACACAACTTACAACCTTCAAATTTCATTAAATTTCATACTTTTAAACCAAAAACCAGAGCATTTTGAGCTTTAACTCGCAGAGATCTGAATTAGAAAGCTTGTGGCCTGGGCCTGTAAATTGAAAACCAAACTACATAATTTCTCTCAAAACATAGCTATGATGGTGATTCATTGATTTGTATCTGAATAAAATGATCTCAATATATAGCAGAGGTAAGGTCATACAAACTCTGTTTGTGATTGTGGAGTGATTTCACTAATGAGCTGCAGATTAAATACAGCTGCAGAAACTCAGTACGAAGACCTTTGTATAAATGGATGCTCAAGTATGTGTGGGTGTGTGGATTTGTATGTGTGATAGCATATGCTTATACTATGGTCTACACCCACTGTTGGGCACTGATGATGTCAGTGGGGATATCATAGTATTAGTCCCGGAGTTTATGGTTTTTAACCTTATGAGTGACTTATCATGAGATTGAAACTGCACTATGCGTCATGTTTTAGTGGATCTGTTTTGGCATGTTCCTAGATTCATCTAGATATATGTAGAGCCTTACAAATCATATGTATTTTCAGGTTTCGAGCAGTTTTACATCATCAAATATCTGAAGATGATGTTCACTATGCCATTATGTGCTTTCAGGTTTTCTCTCTACTTCTCTATACTGAATATACTGAGACATTATATAAGATTTCGGTGCTTTTTTTTTCAAAAAACAATTCAACATAATAATGTAGTTGCTTTGCCTATCTACGAAAGATCCTTGTTGTCTATAGTGAACAAATAATTTGTTAGATGTTTTGATTCACCTTATTTTCCTTCATTTTGAGTTTTGATTCTTTTATGCATGGAAGAACATTATAGTGTTATAAATTACTTACAACTTTCAAGTTGCAAAATATGGAAGTGTGACTTCAAACTTCCCAAGTTCACATTGATCAATGATGATTTCCCAATGTCAAGTTTTGAGTAGTCACTACTAAGTAGATAGCTAAGAAAACCAAAACATTTGTTGACACTAGAGTGACCACTTACTAGCCTATTACACTAACTCTAAATCTAACTTTTGAGCATCTATACTTTAAAGAATCGAATCCAGGCTTTTGTTTCCATTGGTTCTCCTTGGACCTCTTCTTCTTCCTCATCTTCCTCCTTGTCATCATCACCATCCTTAGTCTTCCTTCTCCTTGTCCACATCAAGCAACCCATCATTGACATTGACTATGGTGATTGGCTCTAAGTCAGCCCGCAACTTCTCCAACGTGAGTAAGCAATCCACATCGCATAGATAGCAAGTTTTTTTTTTTTGGGCAAAAAAGAGACTTCTATCAAGTAAGAAAGAAACTCGCTAGAGCAAGCTCTGAGCGGAAATACAACATCATGAAATCATGAGGATAAATAAAACCCCCTCAAAGTGAGGTGGAAAAAAACCAAGGCTGAGGTTGAAAGTGCCACCTCAACCCTGTAGGAGTCTCAGAGAAGAAAGGAGAATCCTTTCATTCCCCTGAAGAAAGAAGCCCTCCTAGCTAAGGCTGCACGGGAGTCTTCCTGTATACTCATCCATACGGCCATCAAAGTATGTACGGTGTCTGTCGAGATACTAGCCAAAGTGTGCGAGGGATGAACCTGAGTACCCTCCATAGCCTCTGTGCATCTGGCTCTCCAGATATGCTAGGATGCTATGCTTGCTAAAATCTCCCAAGAAGTATCCACAGAGGCATGTACATCTCTAAAAGGAAGGTGTGGTACCACATCCAACAAACAGGACTCAATCTGATGACATCGAACCAAAATGGCCCGAGAGGAGTCAAGTCTCTCATAGAATACCTGAGGCCCTGTAAGAGAAAGCCAAGCCACTGAGCCCGATGTCATAAAGAATGGGGAGTGGACAAAGTGACTGAAAATCCTGGCTACCCCCATCCAAGTCATCCTCACCTATCTGCAATCCCATAAACAATGTTGAATAGTCTCCGAAGCAGAGAGGCAACGAGGGCAAGTAGGGTCGGCTCTGAACCTGGATCTCCAAAGGTTCACTGCAATCCCATCATGGATAGAAAGCCAAAAGAAGAGAGTGATCTTTCTATTCCTGTGGGATTTCCAGAGTCTCCTCCAGAAGCACCTCTACAGATCCGCAGTGATATCAAATGTCTCCCAATGAGGAACTCTGGAAGGTCTCCAACCTCTACTACTGAGCTGAAATCTCCTAGCATTACTGACGGTGTAACGAAAGAAGGGGATGCTCTTCTCTCGATGCCCTACGTCAATCCAGTCCTACTCTCCAGGGTCCCACTGCAAATACCTAATGGGAACTCCCCCGTAGAGCCAAAGCCTCCAAGACCCGGTGGAGAGTACTGGGCGTCTGGGTCAAGGAACCACTATGTGATCCCTGCACCAAAAGACCTACAACCCTGATAGGCTGAAAAGTAGACTCAAGCAAGATGTCCTCTGTGGATCTGAGCAATCTGCCACCATCCTGCACAGTAAAAACTAAAGCATCCTCCTATGCATCTCGAAAGGCCAAAACCTGAAGCAGAACATCACCTCTCGTAAAAGTACCTGCCCAAGTGGAGCAAGTGAGTGGCATATCATCTGTGTCTACCCACTCCTGTGAAAGGGCTGCCTCAATCTGCAAGATCCTCCCTGCACTCCCTCTGAGATGTCCTGTCAACTAAGACTTGGTCTCCTCTGGAAGCCTGCGGAAAGCTTTCCAAGACCCCAAAGATGATGCAGGTCCCCTCTCCCACCTGGACCACTGCATGTAGAGTGAGGCACCAAGTGGTCTACCATGATCATCTAAAATACTGTCATTCCACATGATGGGTTGCCTATCAATCTCTTCACGAGAGGAAGGAGGAATCCTCCGAAGAGTGCTCCTGAAACTGGCCCATGCTTTTAGATTGGCAACCATGAGAGGGGACGAAGGTGATCTAAGGTGTGTTGTGGTGAAGATCCACCTAATACTGCTCATCCAGTCTCCTCCTGAATAAGGTGTGCACCTCTGTATGTTGCTAATAAGAAAGGCCTTCCACGGTTCCTGCCCTGGCATAAGTCCCCGCACCACCATATTGCATAGTATAGCTCTGCACTGTAAATCTGGATCAATAATATTGAGACCCACACACACACTCTCTCTTTTTTGTAAAAGAACCTTTCATTAAGAAAAATATACATCCATAGCTGTCTCAAAGTGAGACAACTACTACTCATATGCTAAAAAAACTGAAAAGAAAGCATATTGTAGCTGCTCCAATAAAGAACAACTAGTACAAGAAAACTAAAAGAACACTACTAGTTAGGCCGCAGGAAGATCTCCTATGAAATGTGCATCCTACAAGGAGCGAAGCAGGGAGGATCAGAAGAAATGATAAACATCCACAGTGGATTGTCCATAAAGCCAAGAGTTACAGGCATGATATAAAGACCATAGAGCCCAATAACGACACCAATTGAAAAACTGAATGTAGTTTGGGGTAGTGGTATATCTACAAACAACCAAAACTACCTGCCCAAAAGCAATGCTTGAAAATCGTGCATGAAGATAAGTCCCCATTTGGGAAGAAAATCACGGGTAATCGGGCACCAACCAAACACCGCCATAAGAAAAGCCTCTGTCTGGAGCAGGAGCTTACTGTTCCAAATACGGCCAAGACAAACCTTCCACCAAGCGAGTGGTTTGTCTAGATGCTAGATAGAAAGGCCACACTCTTGAATCCATGGCTGTAGTAGAAGAAGATGACAAGCTTTCTTGGTGGTATCACACACACTTTTGTTTTTGGTAAAAAGATTTTTGTTTTATATTACAGAGTCACAATAAGATGTGCTCAAGTACATCAAGAGAAGATGTCAAGATATGACAAATATACATCTCACACACACACACACACACACACACGTGCATGCGCGCACTTGTGTATGGTGTACCTCATCCCCGTGGAGAGGGGGATGATTGGATAGACCTGTTGATGGTGCCTACGTTTCTTGAAGACTTTAGGGAGTTTGTGACAAGGATTGGCAGTACATAGGTTACCTTGGAGGACTCAAGGTGATCTTGAGTGGAACTCATTGGGTATTTGATCCAAAAGAGGCATAACGAATGGTGAGACATTTCCAAGTATATTATTCAATAGCATATGCCCTTATCCACAAGGTTTTTTTTCCCTTTATAAGTGAATAACCCCTTCACATAACAATAATACAACCACTTCCTAGCTTGAGGAATGTTTATGTTTTTGTCAGATTGGAATGACAGTGTGTTTTTTATATCAAAGCATTGAAATGCATCTTGCACATGGATACATTGCGGTTTGCTATTGGATTCATGAAGTGCTCACTTTTGATGAAAATTGAAGCCAAGATAACTTTAAAATGTGCTAGAAACAGCTTACCGAAACAGAATCAACAGCCTTTACTAACCTTACAGGCGGCACTCCCAAAGCCTGCAATTTTGGCAAATTATCAACCTTCAATCAAAAAATTCACAAGAGTCTAACTTAATAGCAGTAAAAGAAATAACAGATTTTCAGTTGTCTAAAAGCATAAAAGATCACAGGCAACTGTGAAATAAGCAAGCAACGACCTACAATTGAAGCATTGAAAATGCGTGCTCCATCTACATGCAGTTTCAAGTCATGTCGTTTGGCCAGAGATCCTATTTTGTCTGTGTAGTCGGTAGTAATGCATCTACCTCCAGAGCTGCAAAAAGGACCCATCAATTCAGTTTCAATGTCCCTCCTACTTTATATTAAGTCAAATAAATAACATAATGAAAACTTACATGTTATTTGATATTTTCATGGGGTATCTAGTAAAAACAAGCTTTGAGATTGGGAAAGAATACTATCCATAAATGTCCTAGATTTCTTTAAGTTAAAGAATCTCATCATTAATTAGGGAAATGGACTGTTATTGTAGTAAAAACAGATGCATGTCTAAAGAGCCAAAAAGGCTGCTACTTGAGGCTCTGGAGCACCAAATCCCTTTGGTTATGGTGTACAAAACCTTATCTTTACAATGGCACTGCACCTGCACTCCATGCTACAAATTTCTGATGTGAGCAGTTCTCATATCTTGATCCATCTGATGGCTTTATGTTCAACACAAAGTATTCCCAAATCTCTTTAGTACAACATGATGGGATTACCCTTTATCATATATCAAATTGCTTTTGATTTCTGAAAGTTGCTTCAAGCGGTGAGAATCTCAATGATTTACTACAAGAAATCAGATGCTACTTCTTTTTATTCAATTGTGCTATACAGTCTCTGGTCATTGCAGGATATCAAATTATCTCAAAGAAGTACTGAAGGTAGATGGTTTAAAGTTGTGATCTGTACAATTTATTTTTTTTGGCAAAAAAGAGACTTCTATTAAGAAAGAAACTCGCTAGAGCAAGCTATGAGCGGAAATACATCATGAAATCATGAGGATAAATAAAACCCCCTCAAAGTGAGGTGGAAAACAACCAAGGCTGAGGCTGAAAGTGCCACCTCAACCCTGTAGGAGTCTCAGAGAAGAAAGGAGAATCCTTCCATTCCCTGAAGAAAGAAGCCCTCCTAGCTGAGGCTGCACGGGAGTCTCCCTGTATACTCATTCATACGGCCATCAAAGTATGTACGGTGTCTATCCAGATACTAGCCAAAGTGTGCGAGGGATGAACTTGAGTACCCGCCTCTGTGGATGTGGCTCTCCAGATATGCCAAGATGCTATGCTCGCTAAAATCTCCCAAGAAGTATCCACAGAGGCATGTACATGTGTAAAAGAAAGGTGTGGTACCACATCCAACGAACAGGACTCAATTTGATGACGTCGAACCAAAATGGCCGGAGAGGAGTCAAGTCTCTCATAAAATACCTGAGGCCCTGTAAGAGAAAGCCAAGCCACTGAGTCCCATGTCATAAAGAATGGGGAGTAAGCAAAGTGACTGAAAATCCTGGCTACCCCCATCCAAATCATAATCGCCTGTCTGCAATCCCATAAACAATGCTGAATAGTCTCCGAAGCAGAGAGGCAACGAGGGCAAGTAGGGTCGGCTCCGAACCTGGATCTCCAAAGCTTCACTGCAATCCCACCATGGATAGAAAGCCAAAAGAAGAGAGTGATCTTTCTATTCCTGTGGGATTTCCAGAGTCTCCTCCAGAAGCACCTCTGCAGATCCGCAGTGATATCAAATGTCTCCCAATGAGGAACTCTGGAAGGTCTCCAACCTCTACTACTGAGCTGAAATCTCCTGGCATTACTGACCGTGTAACGAAAGAAGGGGATGCTCTTCTCTCGATGCCCTGCATCAATCCACTCCCACTCTCCAGGGTCCCACTGCAAATACCTAATGGGAACTCCCCCGTAGAGCCAAAGCCTCCAAGACCCGGTGGAGAGTAGCCGGGGGTCTAGGTCGAGGAATCACTCTGAATCTGATCCCTGCACCAAAAGATCTACAACCCTGATAGGCTGAAAAGCAGACTCAAGCAAGATGTCCTCTGTGGATCTGAGCAATCTGCCACCATCCTGCACAATAAAAACTAAAGCATCCTCCTGTGCATCTCGAAAGGCCAAAACCTGAAGTGGAACACCGCCTCTCGTAAAAGTACCTGCCCAAGTGGAGTAAGTGAGTGGCATATCATCTGTGTCTACCCACTCCTCTAGAAGGGCAACCTCAATTTGCAAGATCCTCCCTACACTCCCTCTGAGATGTCCTGTCAACTGAGACCCGGTCTCCGCTGGAAGCTTGCGGAAAGCTTTCCAAGACCCCAAAGATGATGCAGGTCCCCTCTCCCACCTGGATCACTGCATGTAGAGTGAGGCACCAAGTGGTCTAGGAATCCTCCGAAGAGTGCTCCTGAAACTGGCCCATGCTTTCAGAATGGCAACCATGAGAGGGGACGAAGGTGATCTGAGGTGTGCTGTGGTGAAGATCCACCTAATACTGCTCATCCAGTCTCCTCCTGAATAAGGTGTGCACCTCTGTATGTTGCTAATAAGAAAGGCCTTCCACGGTTCCTGCCCTGGCATAAGTCCCCGCACCACCATCTTGCATAGTAAAGCTCGGCACTGTAAATATGGATCAATAATATTGAGACCCCCTTCCTGTGTAGGGAGGATGAGGGTCTCCCAAGCCACCCTGGCTAAGGTATCTGCTGTGCCATCAAGCCCACTTCAAAGAAAATTTCTGATCGGTCTCCTGAGCTGAGTGATGCAGTCCCTAGAATAGCACCAGCAAGAACAAACAAACCAAGCCATGGCCAAGAGGACCTGGTTGACCACCACAACTCTAGAGGCAAGATCCAGCTTGGCTAAGCTCCAAAAAAGGAGCTTCCTCCTAATGCTCTCCAACACGGGAGCAAACTGCTGCATGGAAGAAATATCCAAGCCGACCTGGCAGCCCAAATACCTGACAGGCACACCCCTCTGAACCCAAGTGAATCCTATGTCAAGCCCCCAAACTGGAGTGTCCTCATCACTGATCCAAAAGCCATTGGATTTATGCCAATTTATCTGCGCCCCCGCCACCAAGCAAAATAAATCCAATGCTGTCCTAAAAGAAGTGAGCGTCTGTGGAGTGGCATCCAAGTAAACTGTTGTGTCATCTGCCAACTCACTGTCAAGTAACTCTTCTTCCCTTCTAATGGGAAGTCTCAGCCCAATGATGTCAGCTTGAGACCTAACATAGATACTCATAGCTTCGGCCACGAACAAAAAAAGAAAAGGAGCAAGGGGGCATCCTTGACGGACTGATCTGGAAATCTGAAATCTCTCACCCCTTACCCCACCAATAAGTACCTGGCTGTGGGCTGATACAAGGAGGAAACACCTCTGATCCAAGCATCAGTAAAGCCAAAACGTAGAAGGGTGCCCTGCAAAAAATCCCAATCTACTCTGTCATAAGCTTTCTCAAAATCCAAAAGTAGAATGGCTAGATTCTGGCCGCTCTGCATGGCCCACTTTGAGGCTTCCCAGAAAGAGAAAATGTTATAAAAAATGCTTCTGCCATGCACAAATCCCGTCTGAGTGTCATGAATAAGATCTGGGAGAAGGGGCTGCGATCGGAGGCTGATTGCCTTGGCTAGAATTTTGTAACAAGTCCCTAGAAGTGTGATAGACCTCCACTGGGACACTAGATTTCTGCAACCTCCTTTCAAGATAAGGTGGATGAGACCTTCTGTAAGCGACCCGGGCATCTCACCAGAGTCCCAAATACCTTGCAGGGCTGAAGTAATGTAGTCTCCAATCATATCCCAGAATGCAATGAAGAAAGAGGGGGTAAGGCCATCGGAACCTGGGCACTTGCCCTTGTGAAGGGCTGAAAGTGCAGTCCTGAACTCTATGTTGGTGAAAGGTGCATCAAGCAAAACATGCATATCCGGTTTCACCAACAAAGGGATGCTCTACCAAATAACTTGTCTATGCATATCCGGTTTCACCAACAAAGGGATGCTCTACCAAATAACTTGTCTAGCATCCTCTCTATCCCGTGTCTCAAGATCAGCAGTAAGAAGGGCGGCATAAAAATCTGAAGCTATGCGCAAGACATCATCAGGATCTGTCTGTAAAACCCCATGTGAGTCAATACGTTGGGATACACTCTCTCTACTATGTCTAGGGCCAAGAGTAGAGAAAAAGTGTTTATTGACTCTGCCACCCATCTGAATCCAGAAGGACTTCTGTGCATGAAAGGCATACTCTGCTCTCTGATCAAGCAATACCTGCTGATGAGCCCTTGCTGCAGCAAGGCGCTCCTAAATCCAAGCATCTGAAGGCGGTTTCTGCTCTTCCCTGTGCAAAGCTGCCAACTGCTGGCGAACACCAATCTCACGTCTGAGAATATCTCGTCTCCTGGTACGAGCAACTGAGAGGTAGAAGTCGCTAATACCAAAAAGGACAGCAGCTACCTGTGATGGCAATGGCTGCCCACCCTGGACATGAGAAACCCATATCTGTAGGGCTGCCTCTGTAAGGTCCTCCTCTGTGTACAAGGCATCTGGAATCCTGATGCTGCCAGATCGGCCTCTCAAGTGAGGCTCTGAGATAGCCAACACAACAGGAAAGTGGTCTGAAGTGGAAATCCCAGCAGCAATGCATACCGATCCACCTCTGTCAAGTGCCCAATCATCTACATAGAATCTGTCAATACGTGCATGAATAGGCATCTATTGCCTCCTGTTCGACCAAGCGAACAGGAGGGACTGTGGCTGAATAAGAAAGGCATCGTCCAACCAAGTATCTCTACCACAGTAGTGAAAAAGGAAGGCATCCCAAGCTGCTCTCTCCAAAGAGTGAAGTCCTCCTTCTCTACCCCCTTTTTTGTGTGACGGTAACTCAACCATGTTAAAGTCACCTCCAATCACCCATGAATCCGCAATGGGGGCCCAGGAGAGCAAATCCTTCCACATAAAGACACGTTTCCCTCTAATGTTGGAGGCATACGGCTTAAGGAAACCAACCTTACACCCTCCAATCAAGAGAATAATCCACTATGCTCTAGAGGGAATAATGACTCCGTGTCCAACAACCAAGGGGAGAACCGACTGCGAAACTGAAATAGAAGTGCCCCCCCTAGTGCCCAAGGCAGGCGACCAAAAAGTATGACCAGAAAGCAGTTTGCCAGACTTAGAGCAATCACTGGCATCCAACTTGTGTTCCTGGATAAAAAGGATATCAAGAGCACCTCCAGTGACACTTGGATGAAGCTGATTCTGGATCGATTGCCTACAGCGATGGTGTGGAACTCCGCCTAGGCCCTGTATGTTCCAGCTGACTATCCTCATCGACAAGAGGATGCTGGGTGGAAGGGCTTACCCGACCTAGTAGAGGAGACCAGCTTCCCCTAGGCCAAAACACTCCTACTGAGGGCAGGAAACTCAACATGTGAAAGGATCCCTACACCTGCTGAGGGGGAGGCCCTGTCAAAAGGAATCTCAATGACCGGGATCCCTAAGGTGGAGGGCACAAACTCCTCCTCATCCATGAAAGTCACCGAATCAACCAGTGTCGAAAAAGAGTTCCTGAGAAGCAAGTCTGGCCGAGGAGTGCCAAGAAGACCTGCACTCGTGGAGGAAGGAGGAGAAGGACCTGCCAGGCCTCTATCAGCAGATCTGGAGCTGGGAGCTGAGGAGGCATGTGGCTGGGCTGAAGAAGGATCTGTAGTCCTCATGTGTGCAAACACTTCCTCAGCTGTGGCATGAACAATCTGAGGGGGAGAAGTATCGGTAGCCCCCTCGTGATCAAAAACGAAATCTGCTGAGGAAGAAGGCATGCCAGGAAGGGGGGGAATCTTAGTGACCACTCCGAAAGTGGCTCCGATAGTAGCAAGAAGTCGATGGTAAACCTGAGGAAGACCAGGAAACCTGATCAACAGTGATGTGACCTAATTGTCCTCCTCGATCAGATCGAAGCCCAAGGTGTACTCCTTGAACCCAAAGCCAGGGAAGGGTGGGGGAAGGGGCGGGGGAGGGAGGGGGCGGGGGAGGGGAGGGAGGAGAAGGGGGAAAGAGAGGGCAGGGGGGAAAGGGGGGGGGCGGGGGAGGAGAAGGGGGCGGGGGGGGCGAGGGGGGGGGGGAAGAGGGAGGGCGGGGGAGGGGGAAGGGGAGGGAAGGGGCGGGGGAGGAGGAGGGGGCGGGGGGGCAGCGGGAGAGGGAGGGTGGGGGAGAAAGGGGGCGGGGGGGCAGTGGGTGGGGGAGAGGGGGCGGGGGAGGGGGAGGGGGAGGGGCTGGGGGAGGGAGGGCAGCAGGTGGGGAGAGGGAGGGCGAGGAGGGAGAGGGAGGGGGTGGGTGGGCTGGCAGGGGGGGAGAGGGAGAGCGGGGAGGAGGAAGGGAGGGAGGAGGGAGAGGGGGCTGGCGAAGGGGAGGGAGAGGAGGAGAAGCAAGGGGAGGGAGGGGGCGGGCAGTGAGGGTACAAGTCGCTTTTGTCCACAGGAATGAAGTGGTGGAAGTCATTGGGAGCTAGCACTCCAAGGCTACAAACACTAGCCATCCACATCCTTTCACAAGATAGTAGGGCCTCTCCTTATGAAAACATTGGTTCACATTCTCATGTATCCTCACAAAGAAGCAGAATCGATTAAGGCCGACATAGATAGAGAGACTTTTGTTTGTACAAACAAATCTCCATCTCACAAGGAACATTAGACAACGCGGTTTTCTCAAGGTGGAGGTGAGTGAAGTCTCTTCCAACTTTCAATCTCCTATCAATATTTGCTATTTTGGATCTTCATGAAGTTAGAAGACTAAAGATTCTCTTTCTTCTAGGTCAAACTTGCTATCTAAGAATATGCGTTCGAGCTGCTCCTCTCCCCGTGAGCTGCTGCGCCCCCCCCTCTCCCTCTCTCAGCCAGCCCCCTCTCCCTCTCTCTCCCTCTCCCTCCATTTACAACCATAGGTGAGAATGATCACTCTAAATCATGATAGATATTTATTTGGTCTATCAATTTGTCCTGAAATGGCAACAACAAGTCCCAGTATTAACAAGGTGAAAATTTAGTAGAAGCTTTGCTATAGTTATAGCCTACATAGATGAATCATGATGGAACATGCATGGTAAGAAGCGAAAGGGAAGTGAAAGATATTTAGATTTATTAGACTCTAGAGACTAGCTCACTTGCAACTCCACATCATTTTTTGCTATACCGCTCAATGGTGGCCATCCAATCACTTTGACCTCTTGGTTAGGTTCCTGATCCTTGCCTCTTTAAGTTGGATGAAAGACAAATGCAGTAGCGTGCAAGGGAGAGTGCATCACATTCCACGTAAGTTACAAACCATCATTGATAAACATGAGTAACTAACCACGTGTAAAATACATAAAAGAGATACCACAAGTGAATAAAAACCAACCTTTCCACGCGTAAGTCTTGTACTTTTCACACACGATCCACTGAAATATTCTTCATGTTATCAAGCTCCTCCACCATCTTATTAGTTTATCCACAAATCCCATGGTTACCCCCTATCTATCTGGAGAAATGCATACAAGCTCTTTATGATAAGGCATTGCTCCCAAAATGCATTATCAAGGACATGTCGTTCCACAAGTTTGCCTTTTTTAATTTTGGAGGTCCGTCACTTTGTCCATTCTTCACTTACAACCATTCTTCTCAATGCTTGCCTCACATCTAGTAAGTTACACAAAACTATGTATATGTATGCAAACTTTGTGTCACAAGGCTTAAACAACCCGATCTCAATCAAAGAGTGGAAAATGCAAAGCTCTTTGCTTCCTTGTGATAAAAACGTTACAATCAGTTGTGCTATGTCAAGCACGAGCTTCACCCAATCTAACTTGCAAATGTCCTCGAATAGCAAGTCAAAACAATGGAAAGTATGACGAGTGAAACAAATATGTGGATTTTCGTCCTCAAGTGTATCTCTAGCAAGCAATCAATTGGAAGCATTGTCCATGACAACTTGGTCCATAATTTTTGGACCTCACCTCTTCAACGACCTTCTTCAGAATTGCATTTGCATTTTTTCATTCCACTTGTCGCCTTTCCAGAATCACCTCCAAACTTGACATACTCCCACTCAGCTCTTTTGTTCCTAACCAAGATGAGAGTTGAAACTTGAAACTTGAAAGATGTAAGGCTGAAACTGCAAGATCTTGTAAGTACTTAGAAGTTAGTAAAAACAGTGATATTGAAGCACTGAAACCACTTGAGGAGGCTCGTTTTCATGCAAGAAGGCTATTGTTGGAGGTAGAGAGCTTGCAGGGACATGTATCTTTGCAAGTAATAGTAGAACAATAGAACTAAGTCTGCAAATGGAAGGCTGAAGCGATTTGCAAACAAGAGATAAATACAATTTTGAATGAGCAGTCGTCCAACTTGGAGGCTTGAAATATTGACACTATTAGAATGTAAATTCTTTACTGGACGGACCAATTTACCTGGAGATTAGAGGCTGGAATTCTTCCCGTGGTGAGAAAGCTGCAGCCTGCAGTCAAGGTATGGGTTCTTCCTCTCGCAAAGAGCCCTTGGACTTTGGCCAAATGGTCTGTCTAGGGACTTGGGGACTCGAGTAGCCCATATGGCTTGGACTCTAGAGAGCAACCAAAAGGGATGGGCCTATAGGTACGAACACAAGGAGCTATCACTATCACATGCAGGCATAAAACACTGTTGCATGTAGGTATGGACACAAAGGAAATGCCAAATCGATGTGGATTTGGGCTTCAGGGTTTTTTCCAAATGTGACTTTTCAAACATCAAATTTTTCAGTGTCTTCAAGCATTGGGAATTTAACAAATGCATGCTGTGAAAGCACCATTTTTTGGGTGTTTCCAAATGCTTCTTTTTCAAATGTTCGATAAACCTATCAAGTGCATTTGATAGTAATCATGATCACTTCTCAAAATACAAAGACAAAGGGATAAGCAAGGCTCCAACTACTTATCCCAGGGCTGACTATATATAGCATAAGGTGGGATACTCTTTTTTTTTTTTCATGAAAAAGAATTCTATTAAGTATGAATAATAAACCCGTGCGAGCGAGCTCGAAGCGGAAATACATCATGCTAGAAAAAAACAGCTGAGAATGAGCTAGAAATAAACCAAGGTTGAGGCTGAAAATTCCACCTCAATCCTGCTATAGTCTCTAGAAAAAAAGGGAGGCTGCTTGAGAAGACCCCTGTATGCTCGTCCAACTGGCAATAAGTGTGATATGTATCAGCCCATATATTGGCAAGGGTGTGGACGTGTGATCTGTCTAAGACTTGTGTGCATCTAGCCCTCCAAATTTGCCAAGTAGTAACACTGGCCAGAATCTCCCAAGCACTATCCACATCAACATGTACTCGTCTGTACCAAGAGATAGAGACATCTTCCAGTGAGCAAGGCTCAACCAGGTGTTAGATGGCCCAAGAAGCATCCTGCCACTCATAGAAGATCTGAGGACCCAACAAAGAGAGCCAAGCCACTTATCCCCAAGTCATGAAGAAACATGAAGGAGAAAAAGTACTCTCGCATGTCTGTAGTCCCATAAGCAATGATGAAGTGACTCCTTAGCAGATGAGCACCTAGGACAAGTAGAGTCTGCCCCGAACCTGGACCTCCACCTGTTCACTGCAATCCCTCCATGAATAGAAAGCCAAAAAAATAAAGTGATCTTTCTATTACTGCGGGATCTCCAGAGCCTCCTCCAAAAGACTCTGCAAATTAGCTGAAACCTTATAGCTCTCCCAATAAGGGGCTCTGGAAGGCCTCCAACCTTTACAGCTGATTTGAAACCTCCCGGCATTACTTACCGTATAATCAAAGAAGGAGAGACTCTTCTCTTGGTTTCCTGCATCAATCCACTTCCACTCTCCGGGGTCCCTACCTTATGGGGACTCCTCCATATAGCCACAACCTCCATGAACCCGAAAGAGTAAGATAAGGCCTCGGATCTATATTCCACGCAGAGTCCTTACCTTGTGTCACATAGCCTAAGATCCTGACAGGCTGAAAGGGCAATGCCCAAAGGGATATCATCTTAAGAAAGGGAGAGCCTGCCACCTGAATGTACATCAAAGCCTAAGAAAGGGAGAGCCTGCCACTTGAATGTACATCAAAGACTAAGGCATCCTCCTGTGCTCCCAAGAAAGCAATGACCTGAAGAGGAATACCTGTTCTCGAGAAAGCCCCCATCCACAAGGAACAAACAACTAGCCTGTCATTTGTATCCACCCAATCACGGGGTAAGGATGCATCTATCTGCTGAATCCTCCCTGCTATTCCTCTGAGGTGACCAACCAACTACTGTTTACAATCTTTTGGAAGCATTTTGAAAGCTTTTTAAAGAACCTATGGGGGCGGCAGGGCCTCTCTCCCACCTAGACCATTGCATATTTGTGACAAACCAAGCTGCCTACCATGCTCATCAAGTACACTGTCATTCCAATCTCCACCTAGGGAGGGGCCAAGGGATATTCACAGGCAGAAGGCATTAACTACCAAATGACTGGATTAGCCATGTGAGGCAAATTGCTAGGCACCGAGGGAAATAGCTAGATCTGGAAAGCCAGCATGCAGAGCAGATGTGGCAAGATTGCCCCTTGGCAATTGGCCATGTGGCATGTCAGAGCCTCTAGTCAGTTGTATGCGGCGTTTCCTTTTTTCGAGTAAAAACCCATGAGTGACAAGTGGGCAAAAGTTGAGAGGGGTCTAGACATAAAGTCTCAAGTCATTTTTTGGGAGCACCAAACTCCAAAATTTTTCACTGAAATGTAAGAACACATGAATATTGATGAATAGAGATAGATATAAATATACCTTTATATAATGTCCAAGTGGTTACTTATTTTATGACTTTTAAAAACCTTTTTTTTTCTTTTACCATTGGATAGATCATGAACTTTTGAGAAAATCTATTCTTTATACATCCTCAGGCTGAGCTAAGAAAAACTTATAACTCCTTTTTTATAGACCCTATAAGGGTATTCTGCCAGAGGAATATGCTTTGAAGAGCTTTCACCAACCTTATTTCGCCGGCAAAATACCCTTGGAGAGCCTACAAAGAAGGGGTCATAACTTTTTCTCCTTAGCTCGGATTGAGGAGCTATGAAAATGAAAAATGTTCAAATTTTGATGATCTATCCAATGGTGGGGTTAAAAATGTAATTGCAAGAGGTATAGAAGAGATAAATTGGGAATTTCAAGATGGATATGAGAGTTACAACTTCTCCCCAATTCATAATATGGTAGGAAGGGATTCAGGAGGGCTTACATCTCCTTGAAAGTAATTAGGTTTGGAGAATTGGGAATATTTCCAAAATCCCTCTCTTGCCTTTCTATATTTGATAATATAATAGAGATGAATTAATGATAGATTATAACAGCTTAAGGTATGAGGGTTTTCAATATCTCCTTCCTACTCATCGAAGGAACATGGTATATATATTGTTACATGGGAGCTTCTCAATATTTCAAATCTGATCTTGTTAAAGCTAAGGGAAACTCTTCTAAATCTGTTGAATCACCATAATCCTAAAAAGGAGTATGGTAGGGAGGGATTTATAAGAGTTTCTAAAGTGTTTACTATTTGTCCATATATAGATGATGTTCTCTAAAATGAGGGTTATAATGATAAATAAGTAAGTATAGGGGTCCATAAATTGAGAAATCAAGAAAGAATTGTATATTCCTTTGAGAAATATACCATCATGGTTGGGGACAAAAATTATCGCTTGGACTTTTGTGCTCGTGGATTTTTGCTCGAAAATTGCGCACATCCAGCTATATGCCAGGTACAAGGCAGCTCTTGGTTGGCTTTAAAGCATCCCCGAGCTGGCTGGGCCAAATAGGCCACATGACACGCGGGGGTCCGGACCAACTTGCAAGTCAACTCAGGTGGGGACTGCTCCCACTAGGGTTATACAAAGCTTCCTAATTCATTCACTCCTTATTGATCTTGAGGGTAGTCATATTTACTAACCAGCATGGGTTAGGGAAGCATAAACAGTTATACATTCTTCTTCAGCCTGATTCGGGCAGCATCTTGCAAAGGGATAGATCTACCCTTATTTAGTGGGTAGTCTTGTGGGTGATATCTTCCCCTTAGTTTGTTGGCTTGTGAAGACTAGGTGGAGGTGACTTCAATGAGTCGTGGAGCCGAGGTGGACTCCAAGAAAAGCTTTCCAAGGAAAATGCATCTAGAAGACGATATTTCCTAGAGGTCATGTAAGGATCTCTCGGGGGGAGGGGGGGAAGGGTCTTGTAAGGGTCCACACCATCCATTACAGTAGCATGATGATTGTGTGGAAGAAATCATGCTTGCTGTCCATGAAAGTGACTCTAGACCTGCAAGAGAGTAGGCAAAATTCCCACACAATTTTGAGATGAAGCATTTGCTGTTTTTTTCATACAGTGGACGACGTGACTACATTCGACACAATCGTGGAAAGAACTGCTAGAAGGAGCTCGCTTCATTGAAAGAGGTATTCTAATATTGATACTTTTACACGGTAGTGAATTCTCTATCATTTACTTTAACTTTAGATCTTCCCATCCCAATTTTGGGGACGATTAGCTTACTACCCCCTATTAAAATTCAAGGATAAGAGTTGCATGAATCATGCAAGCTATGGAAGGTCACTGAGGGGTCATAACAGTGGCTAGTGCCACGCTATTGATATGACTCTGGTTCCACTAGATTCATTGTCGCTTGAAGCATGGGAGGAGAAGGATGAAAAGGCATATGGTGTCCTTACAAAAAACAATGTAATTCCATTGACTCAATTACCCTCCAGTCCTCATGATGCCTGGATTGTTCTCAAAGATTAATACAAGAGGGACAAGTTGACAATGCTCTTAAATCTTCTCAAGATGTTTGAGGGAGTTGAGGTAAAGGGATTGGTCTACCGATTATAGGAGCAGCCAATTACTTTTTAGGATCCTAGAGAATGATGCAAGGGCAACAGCAAGAGAAAAGGGAATCCGGGAAAGTTTCACTTGGATTTATCCCATGAAATCAAAGTCAGATGTCTTCTCTAGCTTCAAGCATTTTCTTGCCTTCGCAAAAAATGAGAGTGGGGAAACACTATTAACCCTCCGCACTGACAGGGGGGTGAATACTTATCCTGGGAATTTTCTGCTTTTTTAGCAGCCCAAGGTATCATACATCAGTGCACAGTGCCATACTCTCCGGACTTGTAGAGCAGAAAATCCAAATATATCGGACAGCTCTTGCAGCACTTCCAATTCGAGGATTGCAAGCTGGTTTCTACTCCATCGGAACCTGGCTTCCATTTCTCCTCCAAAGATGGAAGTGCCTCATTTGATGCCACTCTTTACCAGCAAAGCTATGGGCTGCCCTATTTACTTATTTCATACCCAGCCTGATTTGCAGTATGCCGTTTCCCAAGTAAGCAGGTACATGCACAAGCCCAACACACAACATTGGTAGGCAGTGAAGCGAGTCTTCCATTACTTAAGGCCACGCAGCAGTTGAGACTATTCTACAGTGATCGGTCTTCATTGGATTTGCATGCATTCACGGACAATGATGGGGCCAGTGGTTATGACATGAGGGTGTCTCACAGTGGCAACTATTTCATGCTTGGCTCTTCATGCATCTCTTGGTTCATCGAAGCAGCCTACAATTGCTACTTTTAGTGTGAAGCTGAGTTACGAGTATAGGGCAGTCTTCATAACCACTGTAGAGTGTGTTCCACTCTCATTTCAGCAAGTACCACCATGTCTAACCATCTTTCTGTTATCCTCCTTGTTAGCAGCCTGTCAGTAGGAGTTTGTTATGTCGACTATGATATGGAGATTACGGTATAGAGGGGAAACCATGAGGGCTTGATAGTGCTTGCATTAATGGGGCTTAGAGGGCTGGGGTCTAGGGTTAAGCATTAATAAGAAGCTGCAAAGGGAAGCCATGAGAGGGCTTTAATGGAAGATTCCTTTGTAGGACAGGTGGCACAAAAGGAAAAAGCCAAGTGGCTAGCACTGGGCATGGGGGAGGGTTTTGGAGAGAGTTCCATCAAAGAAGAATCAGGAAAGAAGGAACTTGACAGAGAGTTTATGTGGAGAATTGAAGGGAGCTCTCTAAGGGATTTGTGGCTGGGTGGTACAATAGGAATTGAGTTCTCAAATGTGATGTCTTGATACTGGTATCAAAGCCAAATGTCAAAAGCCAAAGCCAGCAACCAAGATTTTACCCTCGAATTAGCCCCTACTGCATGGAGTTTTTTTCTCTTAGTCATAGAAAACTACAGCTTGCGAGCATCCTTGTGATTTCAAATTGTAAAAAACAATACCGTCTTTGAAACAAATTCTTGCTTATCAACAGAAAGAAACCCAAGTAGAATTTTGTTGACAAAAGTGGATTGCATGCCTGGTGGAAAAACTTCAAATGGATTGATGAGTTATACAATGGATTGGTGGAAAACTTTGAAAGGGGAGAGAAAGGGATTGCGTGCCTGGTGGAAAAAATCGAAACAGGAGAGAAAGGGATTGGTGATGGCATCGTGAGTTATACAACGGATGATGGTGATGACATATTTATCCGATCCTATACAAGCTCTGCGTTGCGAAGTTGCCACCTATGTGGGGGCCGAGGCATTCCAGAGCTCATTTGATGAAGCTCATGGTATAAATCCAAGTTCGGAAAGACCTTTCATCAGTGTGGGGAATGGAGCTTTGGATATGAAGTGTCCAATAAAGGAAAACGTGGAGCTGAGCATCAATGCGCGCCTCTAAGATAAGGTGAGATTGTGTAGCCGTCTCTAGTCTAGGTCAGATTGTGTAGCCGTCTCTAGTCCATCACAAGATAGTCCATCACAAGATATAGTATTAACACACCCTCATGGCAACTTGGGGGTCCTCACGTGTCACAAGTGCCAAGAGATTTCTTCATGAGAGATTGTGATGATGGTTTGTTCTTCACAAATACAGCCACATGCCACTTCAACTCTCCAATTTGGTTGCAATTGCCTCATTTTGTTCACATGATTTTCTTTGAGGCTCTTATAGGTAGAAGAAGTTCATTTCCTTCAAGGAAAAAAACCATGGTTTGCCACCAATTCTTTGCATCCTAGGGAGAGTTGGGTGGCACTCCCAAAAGCTTTATGCATACCCTCTCCAAGGCCAAAGTCACCTTTATTATGCAAAGATATCAATCCTTGCCTTACAAACGTGATTGCATGAGAATTGGATCTCGTATTTTTCAGCACAAATCTTAGTAACTATCTAAGAGGCAAGAAGTTTAAATGATACATGGACATGCTTGGTTTGCAGGATGTAAAACAATTTTTTACAGGGAAGTCTTAGAGGTTAATGCTTAGTTCCGTGTACTTTCGATGCCATTTCTAGACCAGTAGTGGTCCCTTTTAATCTTGATGTATGGGCTTGTAAAAAATTTGCCCTGGCACAAGGCACTGTTACGTCACCTAGGTTTGTGGAAACCCCATTTCTGTATACAAGTAGATCAATACTTGTTTTATCTTATGTGTATCTTTCTCTCACTTGGATGTACATGTTGTCCCCCTCTACTAATTGTGAGAGTTTTTAAAATTATTAAGTGTCTATTTTCTCCATTTTGGATTCATGTGCTCCACAACTCCATGCAACACTATGTGTCCTATTATCCATCATCTACCCATGGATTTGACGTATTCACCTAATTTTGGCTCCGCCATTAGGTCTTCTCACTCCTCATACATGCTCCTATTATGTAATATATTGCTCATTGATTGAGACTATTTAGAGTATGTAAGAATTATCTCTCCATGGGTGGAGTCTAAGCATTGCCTTTATTCTCTTTCTAATGAATGGGCATCAACACCATAGAGGGTCAAATATCCCTAATGGCATGAGTGGCTCAACTCTACCATCATTTTTAGCCACCATTGCTAGTCTCTCTCTCTTATATTTTCATCAAATTCTTCTAAAGACAGTTTCAATCTTCAAAAAGTATTTGCCTAAATCATTTTTTAAAAAACCTTTGACATGTTTGCAAACAAAGAGCGCTATAAAATGATAATATATGAAGTAGCAAGAACAACTGTTCTAGTTTTCTTTCCACACATATTGTGATTAATTTCCATGACAAACGTGGTTCTCTTGCAGGACATACTCTTGACAGTTCCAAATGGGAATGTGAAGTAAGTATTATCCATATGACTTGGATTTCACAAACTACGTATCTATGTTAATCTTTAAGTGAATGTGCTACACTCATAGGTGAAAACTAATATATTGTTGTAATGGATGAATTGCTCCCTTTCAATTTTCATTGGCTTGTTGCCATGATCACAAAAGTCCATTCGATGTTTTAAATCCACACTCTTGGTGTAAAAATGTCCTTATGAGGGACCTTAAAGCTCCCTCTATTTTATTAGGTGTCATAGCAACATCTTTGCTCATCAATGGATTTTTTAAATATGATTTTCAATCACGTTTGTGTACTATCGAAATCTTCATGTTGACTTGACATGTACTTGTCAAGAGATGGAAACTCACATGTTTTATAAGGAAAGAACTTCTTGAAGAATACGAGGGGAGATGAAACTGTCAATATAGCAAAAACAAGTTAAAACCCCTTTAGATATGTGATGAGAAGCTAGAATATAATAATAAGGTCTATTTAAGAATAGTTTATGCTTTTATATATGTGAAAAGGCACTTTTATGACACCTCAATGTTGATGTGCCTCTATTGTCATTATTATCCTAAAATCAATGTTGATGTGCCTCTATTGTCATTATTATCCTAAACTCAAAATTCCTAAAAGAAAAAACTAGTGAGAGCATTGATTTATAGTTTTTTCATGTGAAAATGGTATGTTCTCCACATATAGTATTGTAGGGGACCTTAATGGCATTTCCACTCACCAATTGGTTAGCACCACCTCACCTATTTTTTGTGTGAAGCTCTTATAGGGTTTTATCTTGGATTTTGGACATGCCTTATAGAAATTCATTTTCTTGCCAAAAAAAGAGAGAAAAGATTCATCTAATGAAGAGCCTTAATACTATGAATGTAAATCTTTACTTGTGTCTTTTTGCATCAAAAACATCCTTCGATGGGACTTCTCTCTCTTTAAACCCTTAATTATAATTTAGAGGTCTCTTTTTTCCCTCAAAAGTTTATTCACTTTTTCTCAAAAAAAGCCCAAGCATCTTGATTGCACAACTCACACTATGGTCCAAATCAACCTAAGGAAAAGGAAGATGAATCATTCCATGGTTTCATAAATCTTGACCATGAATATCAAAGCAATGCGTGGGGATAAAAGCTATACTCATTTATCTATGTTAGAAGGTGATCTAGAAAGTGTTTATGGGATATCAAGAAACATGCAACTGCTATGCTACATTGACATTTCTCTATCATATCAAAGTAACCATGGTACCACACACAACAAGGCCCCCAAGTGTCACCACTTAAAACATATATACCTAGAGCAACCCTATGATAGCATAGATGTATGCTAGAATAGAAATGCAAGCGTTCTTAATTTTCCTTTTCCCTTGGCAAGTCTTTGCAATCAATTGGCATTATTAGTCAAAGCTCCAACTTTGACCTATTATTAAGAACAAGTTTCATACTTATCTACCCCTTCCTTGTCCTTATCCTTTTTCTTATTTAAGGCAAGAAGGTTGTGAAATTATGCTTGTTCGCCTTGCTTTTGCAATGCTTTGTAATTAATTACGATCATTAGTCAAATCTTCTTAACTTTTAAGGATCATGTAAAAAGAAATTGCTTTACTCCCTTTCCTTCTTCTCCTTATTCCCTTTATTGCATTTGTCCTATTTCTCCTTCCCCTATGTTTTGCTTTTATAGACTCTCCTTATTCAACTTTTAATATTTTCTCTCTTTTTATGAATATGTATCATGTTAGAAATGGTATAAACAAGGAAAATAGGAAAAACATAACAAACAAAAACATGTCAGTCTCTCTCGGTGAGATTCACAAGTTTTTTTAGAAAAGTAAACTACTAATTATGATAAGAATAAACAAATCAGAATAAAACTTGTGTGATTGCACTCTCTCATGAAAGTTGCTCTTTGGTCATAGCCGCATGGGAGGCAAAGTTTGAGTCCCATATATAACCTCTATACATCTTGATCATCACATTTGGCATGCATCGAGACTGGTATATAATCTCCAATGCTGAAACAGTTTGAGGGTTTCCTCTTGGGATCAAGAAAGCCTTGTCCCTCATAGACATAGATGAGGTCTTGATTATGTGAGCTAGGCAATAGATTCCCCAAGTAATATTTTGGGTACCTCTCGTCATCATATCGATGAGGTGTGCAATGCCCCAGTAGACTCTCTTAGCCTCTCTAAGCCCGAAATGTAGTGTTGAATGGGCTCTAATGTTGTGGAACATTGAGGGCATTAGAGATGTGCAACAGAGGTCGTCTCCAAGGGTTGACTAGAAAACCTTCGCATTGGCAGAGCCAAAAGAATATGGAAATATGACTCTCCTAGTAGGTCTCTAGAGATGTCTCTAGTGTAATGCTAGACGCTAATGTTGTGGAATGTTGAGGGCATTAGAGATGTGCAACAGAGGTCATCTCTAAGGGTTGACTACAAAACCTTCGCATTCGCAGAGCCAAAAGAATATGGAAATATGACTCTTCTAGTAGGACTCTAGAGATGTCTCTAGTGTAATGCTAGAGATGTCTCTAGAGTTGAGTCCTACATGGGTAGTGTAATGCTAAAGCTCTTCCAATTGCACTTCATGCAAGTATCCACTGCAAGCTTTGTATACATGCTTGTTTAGCATTCCCAATTGTGTAGTTGGAGGAGGGAAAGTCTTATAGGGGGCACATAGTGAGTAAAAAATGATAGATGTGTTAGCCTATAAGGTACGTGGTCAAGTGCCTCGTAAATCTCATGATGTGTTGCTCCTTGAAAGGCATCTCTCTTCAGACTCTTCAAGCATCTATTGACAAGAACATCCCTCTCTCTATCTAGGCAACTACATGGATTTTGAAAATTCTATTGGACATCCTAATTAGCAACAAAGCACTTGTTTCACATAATAGTGAGAGGGACCCTTGGATCTAATGCCATGTTCTAATAACAGTCTAGTGATTAATGAAAAAGCGATGTGGACACTGGACACTCAGTCACTTGCCTTTCAATAAAGAGAGAAGTGTTGTCTTGAGCCCCTGTGTCATGAGGGAGCCTCTAAAATTTTCGTCCCATGTCTATTGTAACTAGGCTAGGCATGTGCTCCTAGACTTTGTGCTTTGTGCTGATCTCTGCATCTAGATGGGGCAGCAATTTTATCTAAGGAGAGGAGTAGAAGTTTGTGGCAATCAATTTAGCTTATAGAACTTCATGAGAGTTATTAATTTGCCTAATATCCTCCCTGCATGTCATCTCCCCATGATGGAGAAGAAATGCTTATTGCATTGTTTGCGGGGGGAAAGGTAACTAGTGGTAGACCATCGTGAGTGATTTACCTTCAATGCAATCAATTTGCATTCACTTTGCATTGAGGTATGTTTTGCCTTTTGCCCTATTGGATTTATTGCATGTCAATGATTTTGTTTTCTATGGTCAAAAAAAGAGGGGATGGCACAAGAGATCAAAGCATGCCATCTTCTCTCTCCATCTTCTTAGTTCCTCTAGCTATTGGTTGTTTCTGCTCCCCCTCGCCCCCATTTCCCTTGCCTTCCCATTAGCCTATCTGCTCACCTCCCCCCCCCCCCCTTTTTCTCTCTCTCTTAAGGGAATCTAAAACATGGTCAGCATAATGAATGAGAAAGAGGCCCACAAGCTCATCTAGGAGACCTTTGAGGAGGAAACAAGAAGATGGAATAAAGATCTCAATCTCAAAGTAATTGGGATTGAGGAAGAGAAATTCATCTCTTTGGATGCCACATGGAAGTTCATGCATGAGAAGTTTGAGTTCAAAAGTGCAAAGACGAGGTGCTAGAAACAAAAAGACTATCTTGAAGGGGACGCCTATCTTTATTAATGAGGATCTCACCCAAATGCAACTAGAGTATAGAAAAGAAGGTATCAAGAGGACTATGGAGGCTAGGAGAAGGTAAAATGGGCTAGCTATAGGGATAATAGGGTCATCTTCTGGGAGTGAAAACCCCCCTTCCTTTCCAAACAAGGGTACACAAATTATGGGATCATCAAGGCTTTGCCTATTGCTCTCTGGAATGAGAATGCAACCCTATTGCCAAGCAGCTTGCTAAAACTTTCCTAAGGAAGATCTCACATTGTATACTGAGACACACTAGAGACGTAAGAGAGGGATATCCATGGGTACACATGGTAGTCCACATATCGATAAGAGATCCATATATATGGAGGCATATGACGATCAAGAGGAGTGCATCCCATTATGCCTAGACTACCTCAAAGAGGGTAGATCTCACAATTCTTGGTAGTGTATGAGGACGTTTAGAGGCACATATAGCAAGGAGATATCTTACTCATTAGAGACCTCAAATGCCAGGACCAAGGATGCACATGCATAGTCACCTAGTATGGAGATATTTGTTGGACATGTGTATCACTCATGAGCTGCTTATATACAATTGGCTACCAAAATAGCCAGTGTTAGAGAGAGACACATGTTGCCCACACAGAGGTGGCCATAGTGTAGTGGACTATGTCATGAGATCTCCTATCTTTACATTACATCTTTCCAACCTTATAGTGCACCCACTCATAGTATTTGATATGTCACTCCATCAACCCATACAAGACACAATAAGTCCACCCCTTCCACATGCCACCAATATGATTTTGATTGCATCTATGGTAGCTATCTCACCACTCTCATAGAGCACATAGATGATGAGATGAGTATCAATCCAAGTCCCTCCCCCTCACCAACTCTCTTCAGATAGTAGCCCAATAGTCCTTCCCCTACACAATAAAAAACACAAGAAATCCACTTGAAGGGTCTATATCTTAGAATGGTTGGTATGATGACGAGTGCAAAGCACTTAGGGTCTATATCCTAGAATGGTTGGTATGACTATGACTGCAAAGCGCTTATTCAATGCTGGCACTTTAAGACCAAACTAGGAAAAGCCTATGTCGATAAAATACTAAATTTTCATAATCAACCCATGTTCAACTTGGAAAAGATACCCAGTCCCACAACTTCCACACTCTTCACCATAGCCTCCTTGGCCATCAAGAAGCTACAAAAGGGAAGGCCAAGAATTAGGAGGTCCTTCAAGCGGAACTCCTAACCCATGCTAGATAAGCTATTCAATGAAGCCTTCTATATGGGCTTCCCCATGTCTTGGACCATGAACACCGTCATATACCCATTTACGAAGTAAGAGATTCTACTATTGAGATACAAATAGGATACAAATAGGTGAGTATGTTGAGAGAGTAGACATGGAAGCGACTGGGCAGGTAGCAACTATACCATATCTTCACTCTCAGAGCCATCATAAAGGATGCCAAACACTGAAAATAGAGAGTATATTGCTTTGTGAATTTAGTACCATAGATCTACCTCATTGCACAATGTTGAGATTTAAATATTCCATAAGATGTTATATGGACAATCAAGGCTTTATATGGGAGGGTTAGAGGTAGAGTAGTCATGACACAAGGATTACTAGCATAGATCCATTGGGGGTGAAACTCCCTCACCCTATTTAGCATGTACATTGATGAGTTGGCGTCTATTGTGGACATACTCGAAGGCTGAAGATTGCATTTGGCACATGCTAACATACCTATACTACTATATGATGGTTGATGTGCTCTGATCTTTAATGTAATAGAGTGGCTATAGATGCATTTGATAGCACTGTGGACCTTTTTTAGGAGCCAAGGCATGAATGTCAACTTGGGTAAAGCCAAGGTCGTGAGATTTGCGTGATATTCACATTTTTTATGGAGTTTGATGAGATATTCAGATCCTATGTTTGGGATGCATCTTTACATGTGAAAGGGAGTTGTGGTTGAGAGGGGGCGGTCCTATGTATAATCAACATACACATTCATAGGTCCCAAGTTCACAATAAAACTAGCAACATATACATACCTAACTAGAGATCGCTTCTCTAGCAAGATTGGAGAGATAGTGCTTTTACTCGCACTTCTAGCAATGAACACGAAGTCACTCTTGTTTGATTGTTTAGTGCAATTAGCCACCCTATATGCAGGTGTTTTTTATTTAGTATACCTCTTCACATAGATGCCTCATTCTAGATCATCACCTATCTAGACCAAGTCAGGTAGCTTGGTTGTATTTAATGTAGGCCAACAAAGACTACCATGGTGGGACTTCTCATCACCTATGCATCTTGCACTAGAAGGAGATGATTAGTGATGTTATGCACATGTATCCAGATGGTTCCATTCATAGGGCATGGACATTGATCATTTACTACTATGTTAGTACTCACTCAATCCCTTCTTGTGATTGACATAGCAAAAGATTCATCAAGATCATTAGAATCACCTCTCTAATGCATACATATCACCATGGAGAGAGTGGGGTTAGGGGATGGTTAGAGGGGGGTTACAGGAGAAAGGAGTTAGAGAGAGGGGGAAGGGTAGAGAGAGGTGGTGGGGGTGGTGAAGAGAGGAAGGGGGTGGAGGGACGGAGGAGGTGGGGGTGGAGAGTGGGAAAGGGGGGGGTGGAGGGGGGGGGGTGAAGAGAGGAACGGGGTGGAGGGACGGAGGAGGTGGGGGGTGAAGAGGGGGAGGGGGAGGGGGAGGGGTGGAGAGGGGGGGGGGTATGGCAGTGGGGGCGCTTTTGTTGGGGGGGTGGGGGTGGGGGTGGAGAGACGTTAGGGGTGGGGGAGGAGAGAGAGGTGGGGAGTAAGGAGAGGAAGGGGGTGTAGAGGGATGTAGAGAGATGGTGAGAGGAGGGGGATGGTGGGGTGGAGGGGGGAAGGGGGATGGTGGGGTGGAGAGAGATGGGGGTATAGAGAGAGGTAGAGAGATGTAGGAGGAAGAGGGATGGTGGGGTGGAGGGAGATGGCGGTGTACAAAGAGGTAGAGACGTAGAGAGATTGTGGGAGAGATGGATTTAGAGAGAGCTAGAGAGATGGAGGGAATGGTAGGAGAAAGGGGGATGGAGGGAGTGGAGATGAAGGGGGGGGCCTTGATGGAAATAGTGGTGGTGGAAGGGTGGAGATGGTGAGTGGTGGAGGGGATGGATGATGGAGGTGATGGTGGAGGGAGAATGTTGGATGGGAAAAGTGGTAGTGGAGGGGTGACGAAAAAAGTGGTAGTGGAGGGGTGGGAGAAGGTGGAAGGAAACAGGAGGAGATAGGGGAGGAGCTAGACAGAAAAGTGGTGGTGATGGTGGTGGAGATGGACGAAAAGGTGGAGGATGAAAAATGGAGGTGGACAGAAAATATGGAGGCTTGATGGAATTTGGAGATGGAAGTTGCTTGGAAAAGTGAGGGGAAAGAAGTGGGGGGGTGTTGCTTTTATAGGATGTGGGAGGTTTAAGGGTTAATTTTTTATGATTAAAATTTGATAAACGCTGCGACCCATACTAAAGAGCATCCATCCCTCATAAGAAAGATTATATTGTTGGAAATAAGCCTCAAGTTAGTGTCCTAGGTTAGCTAGGTTTAGCTTAAGAGGGGTTAGTGAGTAATATGCCAAGTGGCACTATGCATGTTTAATATGCTTGAAGACGTCTCAATTGGAAGCCCATGGTCTTTTGATGTGATCATGGCAGATTTATGGAGGCCAACTTTGTGCAGATATGCGCTGTGATGGTCGGAGTTCTTGCTCCACCGAGTCCCTTGAGTTTGTCTATTTCAATGTCATGGCTTGATGCTATGAGTAGATATGATCTTGACAAGATGTAGTCTCTTCTTGCTTATGAATAATCGCCCTTTGTTTTCATTGTTCTCTCAATCTCCTCAATGCTCTTTGTGTTAATTTTCTCTTAGATTAGTTGCATGCATGCAAGCATCTTCATTTGGTATCAGAGTGCGGTAGGTGCACAAGTTTTTTTGTGAGGAAGAGGAGATTCATAGAGTGTTGATTATCATATCCTCAGATCTCATCAACAAAATTATGGAGTCGAAGTCCGAATCAGCAGCGGCATCAAAACTTCTTGTGTTTACAGGAGTAAACTTCGCGACATGTTGCAATTGAGACTTTGTTTGGAACACATCTGAAAAATTCGAAAGTCTTGTTGAAGCAAGGACTGTTTAGCCTGAGAATGAAAGAAGGAGTCTCTCTGGGAGAACACCTTAATTGCATGCGCATTATTATTCATCAAGAGGTTGATCTGGGAGTTCGGGTTGAAGCGATGATACAAAAGCAGTTTTGCTAACTAGTCTGCCTCCTACCTATGGAGAACTAGTCAAGATATTGAGGGTCAGCACCAACTTGTCACTGGAAGGAATGATCACGGCATTACTTGATGAAGAACGTCATCAACAACCTGCAAATGAAGATGACAAGGCATATTCAGCATACAAGAATGTCAAAGCAAAGAAAAATATGTAGTGTGGATTCTGTGGGAAGCTCGGGCATCGTGAAGAGTATTGTTTCAAGAAGCGGGACAAGATGGAACAGAAAAACAAGGAAGAGAAACATGCAGGGGCACATGCAGTCGTGGAAGACTTTGCAGGACTCTACATATCCCAAGAGGATGCATATATACACAACTTTTTCTTTTGAAATATGCTGTGATAACAGCATAGTTTAAATAAACTAGAATAAAATGTAATAAAGCCAACAAACCCCGTAGGGTTGAGGCTATTGTCGTGTAATGTTGAGGTCTGTTCTTTAAGTTTGGTCACTTATGAGTACTTTTGGAATTTCCACTTTGTTTTGTGGGAATGTTTTGTATTCACTTGGTGAGAGCCGCATAACCTTTGGTACAAGGCTCTTTGTTTTGAGCACTTATAAGTCTCTTGAAGGTGTTGAAGGCATTGTTGTCACAGGTGACTTGTTTTTTTGAATCTCCTACTCTTAGCTTGAGAGGGGGTATGTTGGAAACAAGCCTCAAGTTAGTGTCCTAGGTTAGTTAGGTTTAGCTTAAGAGGGGTTGGTGAGTAATATGCCAAGTGGCATTATGCATGGCTAATATGCTTGAAGACGTCTCAATTGGAAGCCCATGGTCTTTTGTTGTGATCATGGCAGATTTGTGGAGGCCAACTTCGTGCAGATATGCGTCGTGTGATGATCGGAGTTACTTGCTCCACCAAGTCCCTTGAGTTTGTCTATTTCAGTGTCATGGCTCGATGTTGTGAGTAGATACGATCTTGACAAGATGTAGTCTCTTCTTGCTTATGAATAATCATCCTTTGTTTTCATTGTTCTCTCAATCTCCTCAATGCCCTCTGTGTTAATTTTCTCTTAGATTAGTTGCATGCATGGAAGCATCTTCACATATGACCCTAATGGGAATTCTTTCAAATCAACCCTTTGAAAAGTGGGGTATTGATTTTATAAGACCCATAAGTCCAATAGGCAGAGAGACACAAACCCGATATGACACCATGATGTGCACAGTAAGGCAAGTTGAAATGACTTGGAGCATAAGCTCACCGCTGCCTTGTGGGTGTATCGTACCACTTATAACGTCGCAACTAATTGCACCCTATTTAGTCTTGATTTCGGGTTAGAAGCGGTGATACCCATGGAGTTTGTAGTGCCTAGCTTATCGGTGGTAGTTAAAGAAATATTATTTGAAGAGGCCATTCCTAAAAGGTTATTCGAGCTTGAAAAGATTGGTGAGACTAGGCTAAGGGGGGCCACATACGGCATGAAGGTTGAGAAGTTAAGACGAAAACACGGGTTTGATTGCAAACTTAAAAGTAAGGACCTTAGCAAAAGTGACCTTGGATTATTATATAACATAAGGAATACTAAACCAAAGTTGAAGTATTGTAGTAGGTGTCCATAACGGGTTGTGGAGATCACTTCGCAAAAAGGAACATGCCAAATTGCAACATTGGATGGATGTATCAATAGTGGTAAGATTAAATGCTACTAATGTCCCTTGACTCAAAAAACCCTTCAAGCTATCTATAGGAGAAAGAGCTTAAAAAGGAGGTCACTCGCATCAAAAGACAAGCATTCGAAGAGGCTCGAGCTTGGAATGCTAAACTTAAACAAAAGGGCCTAATGACCATTTATAAGGCTACCCTTGAATATTATAATACTTTTGATGAAGTGGATCCAAGGCTAGTCACAACTTCCTCACTCAAGAAGTATAGAAGCACTTACTAGAGGTACCCCTCACCTGCTATCATTAGATCTATAAGCAAAGAAATGATGCAGGTTATGGGTTATGTGACCATTATACTATCTGTGAATAATCATGCAGATGATACTAAGTTCTTCATCATGCCTACTGGAACTAGTGAGGAAGAAGTCGTCTTGGGCAGGACATGGTGTTACCTCATCAACTACCAGATGGACTAGCACATGCATCACTATGTAGGTTTAGGTGAGTCTCAAGGTTACGCATCTCACTGTACATTGGCAGGAGTTCATACTCATAAATCATTCAATAGTCGACATAAGGTCACAAAACTAGGTGAGTAGGGTACTTTCAATCAATACTCTAGTAGTTAACACATGCATGACATTCCACACAAATTTTTAGGCATGAAGCCATAAGATAGAAGTCCATCACAATCTCATTTTCAGGGTGAACCCTTCTTCCTACCACACCCCACTTGCACTCCCAAGGGTCAAATCAGGCTAAGTCAAAGTCCAAAGTGTCCAACAAAATGTCCAAAAAATGCCAAACTTGAAATCACACTAAGATAAGTCTAATTCAATGAATTAGCAACTCAGTGCATGCTAGCTTAGCTAATTCAGTGTGCGTTGCTTTAATAACCCAGCAGCACATAGGGTTAACAACCCAATGCCACTTAAGACTAATAATCCAGCATCTAATGGGGTTAGTAACTCGGCGTTCCAACTAATTCAGCGTGTGCTAAATTAGCTAATTCAGTGTGTGTTGAATTATCTAATTCGGCACATACTAAATTTAAAAAACTATAAACCTCATATAGTATCAAACTAGCTAGGCCGACTACTTCTACAAGGAACTCCACTTGCAATGCCACAAACCCATGCAAAAGATTGGAAATCCCATGATCTTCATGCCTTTGATCAAGCATATCCTATATGCCAAATGGACTATAAACCAATATGGAGCCAAAGATTGCATCCGTCACCTTCAACCAGCATAGCTCCAACCATAGTCCCTCTTGTCTCTATAGTCGAAGAGCATGCAGAAGCCAGAAGGTAGCACGAAATAGCGAAAGCTATAGTGAAGTGGACAGAGCTCACAGCCAAATGGGCTAAGGAAAAGGAGGTAGCAGCAGCAGCTAAAATAGGCCTGCACATCTCTCTCTCTCTACTTCTTAGGCCGGTACCACTAACCATCAAAGTGGTCACCTCTCCTATCACGACCACCAAAATTTTGGGACAGGACACTAGCAATGACATTAGAAACCGCTCAAGGATTGGCTCTATAATGATCCTTTCTTCTCCTTTGTTGACACTACTATGCCAGAGCACTCAAAGTAATATCCCAGATATCTCAAGGCAGATGGAGACCTTGCAGATTAATTTCAAGGGCAAGACCCCTGTGACACCACCAATAGGTCTCTCCAACGCAAATTGGATCAATGTAGAAGAGGCACTAGGCCATTGCACATCTCTAGCCTATAGCTTGCCCACATAATGCAGACAACTTAGGGAGCTGGCTTCGAAGAAGGTCAGCTTGATGGAGGACCGGTTCATAGATTTTTTTGTACATGATACACAAATGGCCCTTAACATCTATAAGAGGCGCCAAGAGACCTTCAGAGACAATATTGCCCGATCTTGTCTAGCACAAGGATCATTCAGCTCAAACAGGAGCTCAACATAAAAAAAACCAAGGTCGCTACACTTTGGGCAATGGGAGAGACCTTTGAAGCAAAAGCAAAATAATCAATTATTAGCCTTGGCCCTGAAGGAGCAGCTCACAGCCTTGGAAGGTGAGCTGTTAGCAGGAAAGGCACGTGCAAATGGGCTAGAAAGGAGTGTAGAGACCGACGAAACTTTTGAACAATATCAAACCAATGCTAAGAAGTCCCATGCCACTCAACAGAAGTAGATTGAAGCCTTGCACATAGAACTTTGTGCCCAAACAGAGAAGTCAACCAGCTTTACCATCAGTTGGAAGCAGCTAGGTACTAATCACGTTGCCATAGGAAGACACCTTCCACTTCCATAGGAAGGTATAGAGAGCTAGTGGCAGGAGGGGTATGATCATGTCCTACAGGCCTTTGATGACCTTAGCACACATGACCTCTAACCTCCACGATGGAAGACACCTTCCACTTCCACTTCAACATCTTGAAAATAGCCTCTACCCAATATCACGTAGACCTTATTAAACTCTTGAATTTTTCCTACTGAAGTAGAGATACTAGAGTTGACTAAACCTAGAAACCTCCCATCATGGGCTTGCAATCCACATTCCATGGCCAAAAGACCTCAGTGGCTGTAAGAACGCAACCAAGAGAAAGCTGAAAGAGCTCAAAACTATCTTTTACAATCTTATATAATAAAGTGTGGGAGGTAATGCAGTGTAGGCTCAATGAAGGCTTCAGCCATTTTGAGACCGAGCATGTCGCCTACTGCCGCACACAACTTGCCTAGAAAGAGTCCAATAAAGCTGACATGTCACACTTACCACACCCCTCCACTAATATTAACCATCAACCACCTTCTCTCCCCTAAAAACTAATCTTAATTTTCCCACTCACCCCACTCCACAAACTTCTTCCACCTTCACATAGTCTTCCGCCTCACAACCTTCCACAAGCACTCACGTAGGGTTAATGGCGACCCCTACAGGACAACATTTTGATCAACCTGCCGCTGAGTTCACCCCTGATCAAGTCCAAAATATACTCTAGCCAACCTTGTTCTCAACTGATCCTTGTCCACAACAGTCACTTCCTACTGAAACATACCACTTTTCATTAGAACAGGAGGACCAAGTTGAAGATATCCCTATCAAAGACCCCAAGTGGTACCGTGTGCTGCATAAATGCAAACCTTTTAAAGATATAACCAATCTTAGTCTATGGATATGAAAGCTACAGAGTTTTTATTTAAAGGTTGTGGATATAATGGAAGTACAAGCTTTGACCACCTCCATGGAAAAAACTTTTCGATGATGGCAAGCCGCCAGTAAAAAAGAGACCTGAGGCGGATATGCAGACCCCAATCCCCAAGCTGTGCCCATCAACAACACAAATCCAGGAGTTCAACTAGCTTGGAGGATTCCCTTTTTGAAGCATCCAAAGTACTCACAAATGTATTGCAATGCTAGTAGGGACCACCGCTCCCATCCTCCATATGCCACTGTGTTGAAGATGGAAATGGAGCCTTTTTCGAAAGATGCAAGCGAGCGACCCGAATGTCCTTTATAGTTTTCCTTGCTTAGGTGGCTACCACATGTGCTTTGACCTATCATATGCAAAACTTCATCAATACATATGCTGAAGTCTCGGATCTTGCAATCTTCGCCTCCATGTGCTTTTTTCGACTATCGTTGATTATTTTGCTCCGAGATATTCTCAAAAGAGCTCTCATGGTCAAAGAGCGACATCTGAATATACGGCACAAGCTAATCTTTGATCCAAACGAGGGGCCTTCTTATCAACAGATGATACGCATGAGCCTCCAAGTCCGAAATCTCCATGCTCATCACATCAAGACATTTGAGGACATGCACGATACTTTTGGGGAGTCACATTTCCCATTTTTTGGGATCTCGCAACAACTGTTCGACCGCCACTCCGTTATCCAAGCCACCCAATCTTCAGCATTTCTCATGCACTCTTGATCCAAGGATGGATCAATAGTAGGAAGGGGGGCATGTTAACGACCTTGGTTAACATTGTCACATTTTGTGCCTTCCCACATATTCTTGTAGATATGTGCAATGCATTTATGGATTTTGTGGAGTTGCCTCAAAGTTGTAGGGCCGCCCAAGAGAATTGTAAAATACTAGGAACAATAGAGTAGAAAGGATAGGAAGAGAATGAGAGCATAGGGTTGGCCCTCCCTTCAAAAGGTGACATGTATAAAAGGCCAAAAGTTTAACTTTAGTCTTTAGTTGTTAGATGCAAGTTTTGAGGAATAGAAGCTCTCTCTTTTTCCAAGAGCTGTGTCTTGTGTTCTTCTTGCTTCTTGCCTTTTGTGAATGCCACTCATCCCCCTTTCCCTTCTCTTGCTTCTTGCTTCCCATCCCCTCTCCCTCTTCCTCCCCCTTCTCCCCTTCCTTTTCCCTTCTTCTCATTTGGATTCACACTTGCAACAACTTCGAGAGCCATTTTTGAGTGACACCTACGGACCATTCATGCTTGCATAGCCCGAGCATAGCTCCCACAAGGACCATTCATGCTTGCATAGCCCGGGCATAGCTCCCACAAGGAGTGGCTTGGAGGAGGAGACTCCCTCGGCACACTTCCAAGATCCCCACGACACGTGAGTCACCGTTGAGACTAGATAATCTTATCCACCCAAGGCTCTAATTTTACATCTGCAATGCTCCATCTTGTCTATCCTACTTTCATAGTTGAATAATCTTTTACCAGCCCTAATCGTCATCAGACATCTCTCATACAGATGGTCTAACAAATGGTCTCTCCTTACCATCTAGGATCTTACCTACTATGTCATTGTTGCTGGGGTTGCTGTACTACATGATCTTAGCCTCGTTCCCAAAAAATTAAAACTAAATGTAGCTCAGATTTCAACTAGGAAAAGTGAGGTCTTTGCAGTGAGACTTTTCTTGGGCCCTTGCACATTAATCAAATCGATTCACAAGTTTATGCAGCACTGATTACATAAGTGAGACTATTCTTGGGTCCTTGCACATTAATCAAATCAATTCACAAGTTTATGCAGCACTGAGTACATAAAAACATACCGCTGCACTTATAAGTTGATATCGAGCTGTGATTTTCCAATTCATTAGTGAATGCTTTCTTTTCAAGGGTAGCCCATGTTTCGAGTGGCTTCCCAAAGCCAATTACAAGAGAAGGCCAAAAATAATTTGGAGCTAGATACTTGCATAGTAGAATATAGATTTGATTGTAAGGTGGTCCGTTGAGATGTGTGATCATTTAGCTGTTCATGTTCTTTTCTTGCTATGCACACGATAACACTTTCAAGTGGTGTTGACATATTCTGATAAGTTTCTTGCAAGTAAAGATGGCTCTTCAGCATAAGCAAGTAACCTTGTTTGGGTTACTCCTCAACGAAGTTGCATTTGGCATACGTACCAACCAAAGTGCTGCCAAGAAATTTATCTGTTTCCAATCCCTTCTCTGCAATCTGAGAATGTGTTGCTCGGCCCTTGTCTATTCATTCTATGCTACCACAAGCTTTCAAGGTAGAAAGAAATTTGATAGTGTATCGTGCAACACCCTCCGATTGCATATGTTCTAAATATTTGACTACAATCTGTCCACCCAACTTCTTTACTGGCCCCTAGCGATTCGTCTTGCACTAACTCTACAGCATGTACCCCTGTCCTGAACCGCCAGCCTCACCGACCGGCTCTGCCCTATCATTAGCCAACCGCTCCTTGCCTTCCGTGTAGCAAAATCTACGAGCAACCTTGAGCACAAGGCATAGAAGGCTAGGAATATAAGACATCCTCCTCGGCACTTTTGTAATCAGCGGAGGAGGGAGCTTCTTGTGGACACACCAGCATCATCGAAAAAGGAATTGCGGGAGGACCAAAAATCCTTTTGAAATGAGAGGAATTGATCATCAGAGAGGGAGCTCCTGAATTGATCCTCCCGAGATGAAACAAAAAACATGATACATGAGAGAGAGGTAGCTGATAGTAATAGACATGGGTTTCAAAGCTTTTGACAAATGCGGTCGCCATAGCCAAAGAAGTGGCAGCAAGATCTTTGAAGGGAGGCATAAATCCTGATGCAACAAAGGCAAGAGCATGAGGCAATTGGAAGAATAATAGTGGACATTGAAACGAATAGCATCGCAAAGGATTATACCGTAGAGAGCATCAGCGATACCCAATTGGCAACTGTAGATGCCAACGGTAAAAAAGATGGTTGCAATTTAAATCAAGATTTTCGAAACCCAGAACTGAACTCTCTTACAAACTTCCAGTCACGACATTCAACGTTCATATTGATGTGAAACCGTAACATCCTTACCTGAAAGAGTGCTTCTATGAGGTGGGCTTTCCTCACAATCGATCTATGAATTTTTTTGATATGGAAATGTCCCAATCTTGAGCATGCAAAGCTAATTTAGGCAAATCCGTATGGGCATAGCTCTCGTGTGCGAGTGGCCATAACCGAGGCCGCCGAGAGCTTTTAAATGTGGAAGTCCAATAGTTTTTCCGTCGTGCTCTTTGTTGCTATGCATGTGATTATGTAAAGAAACAACTTTTGACAAAGCTCCATCTATTCATATTTGCCTCACTCTTAAACCATCGTGGATACTTCTAAACTTAAATGACCACAGGTTCTAGGAGACTTCAACCATCACCCAACTTGCCGCACAATCTTTGCTTTCTATTGACACCACAAAAATGACAAAGGTGTTGTAGCTTGAAAAACCACATTCATCAGTAGATGGAGCGAAGAAAGCTTTCCAATTTGAACAAAGTCAAGGAGACCAAGCGGTACGACAACAACGATAGTGTATTGCTTTTCCTATCAATAGCCCTTTGAATGCAATTCTAATGTTATGAGTTTTACACTTGGCTCACAATTGATTGAGATAGCTTGTGTAAAGGAAAAAAAATCCTACTGGGAGGTTTTTTTCAACTTTTTTTTTTTGTTTTTTTTGTGTTGTACCATATGGGGTGACCAAGACTAAGATAACAGCTTGTTCCCACGCTTTACTAGCTTAGCAAAAATGTCGATTTTTGCCATGCTCTACCTATTCCCATGCTTGGCCTTGCGAATGTCGATGCCGAATGCAAGAAAATCTTAGCCCCATTGGAGACAGCTGGAACGGGTTTCTACCTTGGCATTGCGAGGCAAATCTCCTGATTTGGAGAGCTTTCTTGCATTGATCAATTCATAGCCTTAATCAATTGCATGCACGATGCAAGAATGGGGCCTATCGATGGCAGTGATCTCCAGCAAGCAATTGTGGGGAGGATTGCTAGGTTGAGCGGGGAGGCTGGCAAATTTGAGGGCATTGGAGCATTCTCCAAAGGGGAACGTGTTCTAAAGCCCTCTGGGTTTGAAGTGAGGAGGAGGCGTTATAAAATGTGGGGAGGGTGAGAGATGAGCAAGCGAAATGAGGAAGGCAGGGGCTTTCAAGGTTGCGCATGGGCTACTGGCCCCTCGCCCTCCCACTCCCAATTCCTCTTCTGTTGCTGCTGCCTTGTCGTCTCTCTCGTCCCCTCCCCACACCTCCACCCCCCCCCCATGGCTCCCCACACTCAAGTTTGCCGGTGCCATTGGCTTTGGCCTTGGCCTCGCCTCCCTCGGCTTCTTCTCCCTTCCCCCAGAGCCCCGTCAACGTCTCCACTTGCTCTGGGCCGTGCCCCTTCGCCTTGGTCGCGACCTTGCTACTGCCGCCATCATCGTCGCCGGTATACCTTCTTGCACCTTGTCTTCTTCCCCCTTGTCCAGGCCGCACTAGAGAAGACCAAAAAGAAGACTCTCGTTGCGTTCTCTGAGAATTGCGTCTCCCAATCTCAGCGCTGCTCGCTGCTTTACCGCATTGATGCATTTCAGTCCGGGATGCTCTGGTGTTTCGTGTAGGAAATTGACAACGCATTCCATTGTCTTCTTATCGTATCTGAATCGCGGACCTGTACTACTTTCGATACTCTACAGGCGCGCTGTCTCGTAATTTTTTTCAGAAAGGTGTGCGACAATTTATAGCATGGTCTAGATGCGAAGGTCTTGCTACATGCAGTCTTTTAGATGTGCTTGTAAAATTTCAAAATTCCTTGCGAGTGCTTTCACCGGCAGTTGTACTGGGTACAACAGTTTTTTGATTTGTTGCGGCCATCTAGCTACATTGTGGTTATTGTAAAGATTTCAAGGGACCAATCCGTCCTGACGTTTTTGGAGACAAAATTGCTTCATATGTGCTTCCATGATGACCTTTCAAAGAGACATGCTTTGTTTAATGGGGAGTAGGAAAGAGTGGCTGATTGATAAAAGTGAAATATGTGAAGAATACTTGCCCCGTGACTTATCTTGGGCTCTGGAAAGGAAGAAAGGTAGGTTGAAGCAGAAATTCCAGCAATCATAAAGTTGGACAGCATGAGGATGGCTAGAAAGAGGGCGAATTTGCAAAGAGAGCAATAGGGAAAGGGTACAAATTTGCAGAGAGAGCAATTGTGACTCCTTAGAACTGAGCCCTAGACCTTGGGTGAAAGCAGAAAGCTAATAAAAGCTGAGAAAGCACTAAAAGCAGGATGAAAAAGCTGTGAAAGTTGAAAAAACGATTCCTAAAAGTTTATTTTCTAATTATAGTATTTGATTTGTTATTCTATGTTAGAATAGTTTTTAGAAGTTAGATGGAATCCAATTCAGTTTGCATGGCCTTCATCCAACAATCATTCGGAAAGTCATTTTGATGACATAATAGTTCTTCATTGCATTCTGTAGCAACCAAAGCACAAGCAACAAAACTAGCATGCTCTCGTTGGAAATAGAGGATAGAATCACTAACACCTCACTCCCGATCTAGCTCATACAACACTCAGAGAGACGGAGAAAGAGATAGCAAACTCAGATATATTCTTCCACAATCGTAGGCAGACAAAAGCTATAGGTGAGCATGTACAAACAGCCAAAGAATGTTGTCAAGTGCTGAGCCACTTCTCTCCCTCTGCGCACTTGCTTGTGTGCAAGGCTATAAGTGCAGGTGATGGAGAATAAGGGAGGAATGGAAGCCCTTTTATAGGAGGGCATGGAGCCCTGAAAGTTGACCTACCAGGCTAGTCTGCTGTAGTCGATTGGACCGACTTGGTCAGGGCCCTTATTGGGGTTGAACCTGGGCCGACCAGACTTGGCTGGTTTGGCCTATAAGTAGGCTCCCTTTGGAGGCCTTTTGCTACTGCTGCTGGCTGGTCCTTGTACTGCTCCAAGTGCCCCTGTTCCATTTGGCGCAGTCCTCTTACTGGCGCAGTCCTCCATGCAGCCAGGTAGCCTCTTTCCCCCTATAGTCACCTGCCCCCTTGTCCCCTCAAAATGGGGGTTCACAGGTGGGGCAATGACTTTTCTAACACCCTCTCTCAATGACACAATTGTGGGCCAATTGCCATGCGTCGAATGAGGTGTTCCATTTGCTCCTTGGGAAGCGCCTTCGTGAAGACATCTGAAATGTCGTCGTTGGTCGGGCAATATATCAACTCTATGACTTCTTTGTCGATGAGTTCTCGAACAAAGTGGTAGTGGACCTCGATGTGATTCGTCCGTGCGTGAAACACGAGGTTGTTAGCAATCGCTATGCAACTTTGGTTGTCACACATAACCACAGTCGCATCTTCTTGGGCCACATTCATGTCCTCCAAGATCCACCTGAGTCATAATGCTTCACATGCCGCTGTATAGGCAGCCTTGTACTCCGTCTCTGTAGATGAAAGGGCGACAGCAGGTTGTTTCTTACTCAGCCATGATGCAGCTCCTGATGAGAGTAAGAAATAATATGCAGAGGTCGATCTCCAGTTATCAATGTCACCTGCCCAATCACTATCACAGAAACCTCCCAACTCAATGCCTTTGGTATAAGTGATGCCGTAGGTGTAGGTACCCTTCAAGTACCTTAGCACCCTCATATTTGCATCCCAATGAGTCTTCTTGGGTGTGGCGGAGAACTGACAAAGCAATCCAACTGCGGAGGAAATATTTGGTCGGGTATTGGTGAGGTAAAGCAAACTCCCCACCAAGCGTCGTTATAGCAATGAATCAAGCAGCTAGATTTAGATTTAGATGCTTGTTGGGGAGAGACTAAAATGAAAACATTTAGACTTCACAAGTAGTTGTAGCTTGATTGAAGAGGTTTTGGACTATGGCCTTCTCCTTTAGTGCTAGCCTTTGTCATGGCTGAGTCTGCCCTTCACCTCTGGAGTGCCGACAGAAACTCAGTACGAAGACTTTGTATAAATGGATGCTCAAGTATGTGTGGGTGTGTGGATTTGTATGTATGAGAGCATATTTTTATACTATGGTCTACACCCATTGTTAGGCGCTGATGACATCAGTGGGGATGTCATAGTAGCTAGTCCCTGCTATGCATGATGGAGTTTATGGTTTTCAACCTTGTGAGTGACTATCATGAGATTGAAACTGCACTATTTTGTGTTTTTAAAGGATGAGTTTGGGAATGTTCCTGGATTCATCTAGGTATATGAATCAACCGGCTGAGATGGATCACGCACACTCAGCTTCATATCAGTTTCCATGGGAGTCACTGTTGCTTTGCAATTTTCCATCTCAAAGCGTTTGAGCAGTTTCCTGCAATATTTCTCCTGTGAAATAAAGATACTCCTCTTTCCTTGCTTCACCTCAATCTCAAGAAAGTGGTGAAGTATGCCTAAGTCAATCATCTTGAACTCCTCCATAAGAAGTCTATTTACTTCAGCAATCTTCTTCGTATGATCCCCAGTAATGATGAGGTCATCCACATATAGAATCAATACCAGCCGCAAATCCCCCTCTGTGTTGAGATAAAGGTTTGCCTCTGATGGACTCCGTTGAAGCCCGATCTTTGAAAGAAAACATCTATCCGCTGATACCAAGCTATGGGGGCTTGTTTTAGCCCGTATAAGGCCGCCTTCAGTTTGCAGACTTTCGATTGTAGAATCGATAGGCAAAGAGAGAGTGCAGGTTGCAAAGAGTCGATAGAGTCTGTCGTACGTACCTGCGTCGTACTACCCGCCCCGCAGGTATCTTTGCCGTACAGACCGTACGGCTCCTGCACCAGATTCCGTACATTGTCGCCAACCTTCGTCTGTACAACCCGCATGTGTGGCGCCGTACCTACCGCACTTGTCCGTACATTTCGTACAACCTGCAGTAGAGACTTCGTCCGTACAGTACGGACATACGTACTTTCTGCGTGTAGCCCATCTGTACATGCACTCTTGAAGTTGGTCGTTTGGCAGGTACACTTTGTAGGAAGCCATTGATTGGCAGAGCAATTCTTTGGACAGATTTGAGCACATTCTGTGAATTGGGCATTTTGCTAGCTTTGGGGCTTTTGTCCATTTTTTGGCACACATTGCAAGCAAATTACAAAGATTGGCCAAGAAATTTGGGGTTTTGCAGGAGATTAGCTATTTGGGTGAAATTTGGCTCAATTTCAACTCGAAATTTGGGGCTTTTGTTCAGAAATTGCAGATTTGGGGCTTTTAGTAAATTTGCCCCTTTCTGGTTGCAATTTCAAGCCACAAATTGGGGCTTTTGTGTTGGGAGAGCAATTTGACAGATTTCAGTTCACACTGCCTTTCTGCGAGTGTTTTGAAGCACTCTTGGCAGGTTTTGGGAGAGATTGGATGCTTTGGCAGATTTTTGACAGAGACATTATAGAGATTTGAGTTGCATTTTTAGCCAGTGTTTGGCTGGATGGTACCAACTACTCCCTCTGGAGTTTTATGGTATGCAATATTCTGATTTCTCGTAATTTGTGGGACTATGTAAGTGGGGATGAGTTCTGGCCAGCAAATGTGGCACCTAATACCCCTCCCCAACAAGGAGGAGGCAGAGGTCGTGCACAGGGGACAGCTGCAACACAAGTTATTGGTGCAGCTATACCTACCACTCCAGAGCGGAAGAGATGGGATTCACGTGATGCTTTAGCTTTGTCGTGTATTTCTCTTTTAGTGAAAAGACTCATCATTCCGCATATCCGGTTGTGTAAGACCTCAAAGGCAGCATGGGATATTTTGGAGAGCATGTATGCAGCTCGGAATGATGCCAGGGTGTCTTTTTTGAAAAGAGAATTGTCTCATACACATATGGAAGAGGGTGACTCCATGTCAGTGCACCTCACAAAGCTACAGGATTTACGAGAGCAGTTGCTGAATATTGATGAGATCATTCCTGATTCAGAGATGATTACCACTACTATGAATTCTCTTCCTGAGTCTTATCTCAGCTTTCATACCTCGCTGAATTTGTCTTTGAGGGGGGTGCAAATCTTCTCACTTTTCACGAGTTGATAGGACTTCTGCTGCAGGAAGAGCAGACCAGGAAAAACATGGCTTCACAAGCAGGTGAACATGCCATGCTCTCAAAATTCAAGCCTAAAGTAAGGGATAGGCAAAGACTTCAACAAATCAGCCTTCCAGTGGTTCAGGACAGCCTTCTCAAAAGGCTAAGGGTGATGCAGGTAAGCTTAAGAAGAAGGGAATATGTCATTATTGCAAAAAGCCAGGTCACTACATTGGAGAATGCAAGAAAAGGCTTGCAAAAGAAAAGAAAAACAGCTCCGGTATGGCTGGCTGAGATTCAGCTCCTCATGCATCTGACAACGAGCAAGCTACAGCCAACTTTGTGGAGCACGACTATGCCTTCTTGTCTTGCATTTCTCAGTTGGCTGCTCGGGATAGTACAGCCACTTGTAATGATGACACTTATGCTTTTCTGACATGCAGTTATGATTCTTCCAAGGATGCATCAGCTTTCAGTGTCAATGAGACACATAATACATGGTATTTTGACAGCGTTGCCTCAAAGCATATCACTTCCAGGAAGTGTTTCTTCACATCTCTGCATCCACCACCTGTTGGTAAAAAGGTCACATGTGCCAACAACTCCTCCTATTCAGTTCGTGGTACAGGAGAAGTTGAACTTACAGCCATTGATGGCTCAACATTCAGAATTTCTGATGTCTTGTATGTGCCTGGTATCACAAAAAATCTACTTTCAGTGTCCTCTCTTAACAGAGCTGGATTTCAGGTCATTTTTGAAGATGACAAGTGTGCAGTCCATGATAGAGAGCATGACTATGCCTTGAGATTATCTGGCACTCTGTTGCGTGGTCTTTTTCAGCTTGACATATATGAGAAAAGACGAGCACATGCTCTTGCAGTTTCCACTCCTACTGCGGCTATGCAGAATGCGGAGTTATGGCACACGAGATATGGACACATGCATTATGGCAGCTTGATGACGCTTCAAAAACATGCCATGGTTGATGCATTGCCTCCTCTTGAAACACCTCCTCCACATGCTTGTGAAGGGTGCATTTTTGGTAAAATGCACAGATCTCCTTTTAAGAAGGATGGATCAGTTATAGCTGTTCGAAAATTACAGCTTATACATAGTGATGTCTGTGGTCCCATGAGGACTCCATCATTGGGTGGTCATCTTTACTTTGTCACTTTTATAGATGACTACTCCAACTACACTTGGGTTTATGGGCTGAAACGCAAATCAGAAGTGTTTATGGTCTTCAAACACTTTGCAGGCATGGTTTAGAATGAATCCAGACTCAAGATACAGACATTACGCACAGATAGAGGAGGGGAGTACCTGTCTGCAGATTTTGATGCTTTTTTGAAAGACAAGGGCATTGTACATCAGCTTACAGTGAGGCTAACTCCTCAGCAAAATGGGAAAGCTGAGAGAAAAAATTGTACTCTTATGGAGATGGATAGATGTATGCTGAAAAGCAAAAAATTGCCTCACAAATTTTGGCTTGAAGGTCTCATGTGTGCCAATTATGTTTTGAATCGGGCACCCACAAAAGCTTTGAAGACCAAGACTCCCTATGAAGTTTGGCAAGGGAGAAAGCCCTCTGTGGATCATTTCCGTGTCTTTGGATGCCTTGCTTATGCTCATGTGCCTGTTGAGTTTCGGCATAAGTTGTCTGATAAGGCAATCAAATGCATTTTTGTTGGGTACAGTGCAAAGAGCAAGGGCTACCGTCTCTACAATCCTGTCACACGCAAGATCATTGTCAGTAGAGATGTAATATTTTCATAGAATTCAGCTCACACTCAAGCTGAATTTGATATGCCTTCTTCTTCCGGATGCTTCGATTCAACCACAGGATGTCATACCACCTCCACAAGCCGTGGAAGAGGTTGTTCAACAAGAAATTGTAGATATACATGCAGCAAAAGCTGTCCCAAATTGGTTGTTACAGACTCTCAGGGAGAGTAAAATTGATGCTCAAAACATGCAGGATTGTAAGCCCATAGCTACTCCCATGGAGCCGGGGCTGAAGCTTACAATGCATGAAGCAGGTGAATCATTTGATGTCACACTCTACAGTCACGCTGTTGGATGCCTCATTTATCTCTGCAATACACGACCTGACATTCAGTTTGCAGTTTCTCAGGTGAGCAGATATATGCACAGCCCAAAGACTATGCATTGGCAGGCTGTAAAACGCATCTTCCGTTATTTGCAAGGTACCAAGTCTTTTGGCTTGATGTTTCCCAGGGGGGGTGACTTGCTGATGCATGCCTACAATGACTCGTGTCGGAACATCCTGCCCAGTCACTATCCGTGTAAGCATGCATGGTAAGTGAACCCTGATCACCATAGAAGAGGGCCAAATCTTGAGTGCCTCTGAGATATCTGAAGACTCTCTTCACTGCTTGCCAATGCTGTGAATTGGGCATGTGCATGAATCTGCGGAGCTGAGATACTGCATACTGCAAGTAAGGTCTGGTGTGACATAAATAAATAAGGCATCCAACAGCCTGCTGATAAAGAGTGATATCACATGGTGGGCTCCCATCACGAGCTGAGAATTTGATGCCAGGGTCCACTGGAGTAGAGATTGGCTTGCAATCCTCAAACTGAAAACGATCAAGGTGTGAATTGGGCATGTGCATGAATCTGCGGAGCTGAGATACTGCATACTGCAAGTAAGGTTTGGTGTGACATAAATAAATAAGGCATCCAACAGCCTGCTGATAAAGAGTGATATCACATGGTGGGCTCCCATCACGAGCTGAGAATTTGAAGCCAGGGTCCACTGGAGTAGAGATTGGCTTGCAATCCTCAAACTGAAAACGATCAAGGAGCTGTTCAATATACTTGGACTGAGACATCATGATACCCCCCTCAACATGAGCAAATTGAATGCCCAAATAATAATGGAGCCGTCCCATGTCTGACATGTCAAAAATCTGCTGCAAATCAGCCTTGAAAGCTGCAATTTGCTGAGTATCTAGGCCCGTGATGAGCATATCATCCACATATAAAATCAGCACTAAAAAATCAGATCCACTCCCACGGACATAAAGAGTGGGTTCTGTGGGACTATTCTGAAAACCAAGGGATAGTAAGTGTGCATGAATTTTGGCATACCATGCGCTGGGTGCCTGCTTCAAACCATAAAGGGCTTTTCTAAGCCGGCATACCTTATTTTTAGAATGAACAACCTCAAAGCCAGGAGGTTGTGTGACATAGACTTCTTCCTGCAGATCCCCATGAAGAAAAGCAGTCTTGATGTCAAGTTGGTGCCCAATGACGATGGGCTGCAATGGCAATGACACATCTAATGGTAGTAATCTTGGATGTGGGAGCAAATGTCTCCTCAAAGTCAATGCCTTGTTGTTGGGCATACCCTTTTGCAACAAGACGGGCTTTGTATCGATCTATGCTGCCATCAGATTTCCTTTTTAATTTGTAGACCCACCGAGTTCCAATGGCATGCTTGCCGGGAGGGAGATCTACTAATTCCCATGTGTCATTTTTGGCAATAGATTGTAACTCAGCTTTCATTGCATCCATCCACTCTTTGCTGTCAAAAGCATGCTTATGGCACAAAGGCTCTTCATTGCAAGCTGTAGCAAGGAGTGCAAACTCAAGAAAGTGACCATGCTGTTTGTTCCCTGGTCTTGTCCGGGCAGTAAAAGGCTGATCTTGTTTGCTGTCCCTCAATGTATCAAGAAGCCATCTGGGAACTTGTCTTTGCTGTCTATTGACAGCTCTTTCTTCAATGACTGCATCATGAGAAGTGGGATCTTTTTGTGCCGGAAGAGAAACCTGTAAATCAGCATGAGGTTGTGGCTGATTATTGCTTAGTGGAGGGCCTGCAGGAGGCTCATGTTGCTGGTCAAAATCCTCTTCTGATGATGGCAGAGGTAACCAAGATTCAAAGGCATCAAACATGTCAACATCTGGCTTTGCTTTGCAGTCCACAAGAGGAGAAGCTGAATGTTCAGCAAAGATCACATCTCTACTGACAATAATCTTCCCAGTATTTGGTTGATATAACCAATACCCTCTGCTCTCCTGGCTGTAACCAATAAATATGCATTTGATTGCCTTGTCATCAAGCTTATGTCTCAGCTGAGATGGTACATGAACATATGCAAGAGACCCAAAAACTCTCATGTGTGAAAGTGAAGGCCTCTTGCCGTTCCATGCTTCATAAGGTGTAATAGTCTTCAATGCCCGTGTAGGTGATCTATTCAGCACATAGTTGGCACACATTACTGCATCAAGCCAAAATTTATTGGACAAAGACTTGGCCTTAAGCATGCATCTGGCCATCTCCATTGTGGACCTGTTTTTCCTTTTAGAAACAGGATTCTGCTGAGGAGTGTAAGGAGTACTGCATGAGTGAATAATGCCCCGTGAAGACAGAAATGCATCAAACTCCTTTGACATATACTCTCCCCCCCTATCTGTGTTGAGGGTGACAAGCTTGCATCCTGATTCATTCTCAACCATATTCAGCCATCTCTGAAAGCATAAGAAAACTTCAGATTTGGCCTTTAAAGGATATACCCAGCAATATCTTGTGAAATCATCAATGAGAGTCATGAAATACTTATACCCCCCAATGGCATTTGGCCTCATTGGGCCACAGACATCATTGTGTACTAGCTGCAATTTCCTTTGTGAGAGTTTTGGACAATTCTTTTGAAAAGGAAATCGATGCATCTTACCCAAAAGACAACCCTCACACACATGTTTGGAAACTGTGTGAGTCTGAGGTACATCATTTGCCATCTGTTGTGAATGTAGCTTTGCAAGAGCTCTATAATTGAGATGGCCCATTCTCTCATGCCAAAGATGAGTTTCAGCAAGCTGTGAATCTGAAATAGTTAATGCTTCAATAGAAAGTGCAGCTGAATGATGATCAAGGTGATAAAGCCCTTTTTGCAAAGTGCCAGTGAGAACTATGGCATTGTCATCACGAAGATCATAAACTAGACATCTGTAGCGATAAAAAATTACTCTGAAACCTGAAGTAGCAATTGCTGAAATTGAAATCAAGTTGACTTCAATGCCAGGCACAAAAAGAACATTTGTCAGAGTGACAGGATGGCTTGAAATGGATGTGAGCTGCACATCTCCAACTCCTTTTACAGCATATGAAGCATTATTAGCACATGTAACAGTCCCCCCTCGAGGTGCATCAGCTAAAGAATGAAACAACTGTCTGCAAGATGTGACATGCTTGGAAGCACCACTATCAAAGTACCAGGACCGAGTATCATTAGCAGTAAAGAGTGCATCAGCTTTGGAGGGATCAAATGAGCCATGGACAGCCCATGCCCAATCATCCTGAAGAGCATGTGCATGTGAAGCATCTGCTGGCTCATGGGATTCAATAGCATGTGAGGCATTAAATGTCAATCCTGCTTTCTTTTTCTCCGAAGCAATGCGCTTCCTGCATTCTGAAATGTCATGTCCAGGCTTGCGACAATAGTTGCATCTTTTCTGCTTTGCCTTATCTGCTGTATTTTTAGATGCATGGGAGGAATTGCAGCTGCTATGCGCAGATTTTGGCTTGCCCATAGGCTTGGAAGCCTTGCCTCTTCCTGTCTGCTATGAAGCAAATGCATGATCAGGAATAATGGCTTGTCTGTTAGCTCTACTTTGCTCTTCCTGCAAAAGCAAAGTAACTAGCTGATCAAAAGAATAGTGGTCTGGATTACCATCCTAGTTGTGGGGGCGAAGGTCTCGTCGAAGTCAAGTTCTTCTGACTGTGCATAGCCTTTCACCACCAATCTTGCTTTGTACTTGTTCAAACTCCCATCTGACTTGAACTTAAGCTTGTACACCCATTTAGTCCCGATGACCTTCCGCTTGGTTGGTTTGGGCACTAAATCCCAGGTGTCATTTTTCAAAATGACATCCATCTCTGCCTGCATGGCTTCTTGCCATTCTGGAATACCCTTCACCTCTTGGAAGGAACGGGGCTCCGCAAGCTGAGCTACCAAAGCGTAGTTCATGGAGGGAGTCTTCATGTTTCGTTGAGACCGCTGTGCTCCGAAACTGCTTTCGGGAATGTTTGGGCACTAAATCCCAGGTGCCATTTTTCAAAATGACATCCATCTCTGCCTGCATGGCTTCTTGCCATTCTGGAATACCCTTCGCCTCTTGGAAGGAACGGGGCTCCGCAAGCTGAGCTACCAAAGCGTAGTTCATGGAGGGAGTCTTCATGTTTCGTTGAGACCGCCGTGCTTCGAAACTACTTTTGGAAATGTTTGTGAATCGTGAGTTTGCTAACGTCTTCAAATACCATTGAGGTAGCTTCTTCTCAGATGGAGGTGCTTTTGATGGACTTGACTTGGGAGCTGGCTCTGGAATGGCATGCTCCTCCTTCTCCTCCTCCTCGGGGTCTTCAGTCGGCTGCACCTCTCGGATGGCAACCTTGGGTGGGGGTAATGCCGGAAGTTCTGGAACCTCTTTTGCAAGTTGTGGCTCGGTCTTCTCAAAGATCACATCCCTATTGATAAGGATCTTGTTCTTGTCTAGGTCGAATAGGTGATAGGCCTTGGATTCTTCACTGTATCCCACAAAGATACAGCTCCGGCTATGGGGATCCAGCTTTGTACGCTCATCTTTATGTACATGCACAAATGCTTTAGAGCCGAAAACCCTAAAATGAGATATGATGGGCTTCTTACCATAATAAGCTTCATATGGAGTCTTGTCATCAACAGCCTTGGTCTTGGTTCTGTTGAGGATGTGAACGGCAGTATTCACGGCTTCACCCCAGTAGGCTTTCGAGAGATTTCTTCCTCGCAACATGGTCAACCCTGTCTTTGCGACGGTCCTGTGCTTCCTCTCAGCAACTCCATTCTGCTCAGATGTGCGAGCTGTAGTGAGCTGTCTCTTAATCTCGTGCTTCTTGTAGAATCCATTGAACTCGGTAGAAGTGAACTCTCTCCCTCTTTCGGTGCGGAAGCCTTTGTGTTTGTGATGGGCAGCAAATGCTTGATCACTAGCCATAGAAGCATTGCGATTTGCACGACTTTGCTCTTCCTGAAGAAGAAGAGCAACCAGCTGGTCAAATGAGAAATGATTGGCATCACCCCCTGCAACCAACCTCAATGTAGTAGCAAAGCCTTGATAAGAATCAGGCAACCCATCAAGGGTATTAGAAACAAGTTAAGAATCAGGCATAATCTCATCAATGTTGGCCAACTGCTGTTTCAAATCCTTCACATTAGTGAGATAGGCATCCATCAAGGTTCAAATTTTTCAACTGCTTGTGGAGATAGGCCATTCCGCACTTGATACAAAGATGCAAGCATGATCCCATGCTTGCTTAGCTATCTTCCAAGACTGGATATGAGGGATAATAACCGGTTTCACTGTAAGAGCAATCAAGGCATGTGCTTTGGCATCACGACCATCCCACTGAATCTGCTCTTGTGTAGGAGGCAAAGTACCTGTAGCAGGAGGTGCATGTGTTTTGGAAGTAGCATTAGAACCATCACCTGAAGAAGAACCAGAGGTAGCAGGTGCAGCACCAGAAGTGGCAGTACGTGTAGGCCTAGCCTCGGAACTTGAAACAATATGCCATAGATTCTTGGCAACCAAAATATGTCCCATCATGTATGACCACATGGGATAATTGGTGCCATCAAGCTTGTCATCAGCCCTAAGCATCCCAAACAAATCATCTTTGCCGGTAGACATGGTGCTGAAATTCAAAACAAACGCACCAATTGGCAAAGCAAATGAGAGAAAGGCAACCTCTCAAGAAACAAGTGACAAAATTCTGCTCAAGCTTCAAAGCTTATGCCTGCAAGAGACTTTGCTGTCCCAAGGTGTACTTGTTGCAAGAAAAACTTCCAAAAGGCAACATTGGCCTTCCAAGGCAACACGGTGATGGATATTTGAGTTTGTAACACAAAGACGAGATAGGATTGCAATAATTGTCACAACGTGAACTCTGAGTGCTTTAGATAATTCGGAATATTGAAAACAACATAATGTAGAAGAGATAGTTGAAAATTTCGTAATTGTATTGATCACAAAAGACCTATTACTACAGGTGCATCCCGATGGGGCTTGTTGCCTTCTACAATCTTTTACTGACTCGACTAACAACCCTAACACAGTTGTGTGACATAGGGAATGAGTCGCGAGGACTCCGAGAAAGAGAAGAGGCTCAGAGATCATCATAGTATATGTAGATCCCGCCTCCGGCTTTGAAACCGCACCGCCTCTGAGAAGTCTCCGGAATGGGCACATCCCTTGCATGCAGCAGCCAGCCACTCCACGTTGATTATCCAATGGCAATGAAGACCTCATCATCATAGTATATGTAGATCCCGCCTCCAGCTTCGAAACGGCACGGCCTTTGAGAAGTCTCCGGAATGGGCACGTCCCTTGCATGCAGCAGCCAGCCACTCCACGTTGATTATCCAATGGCAATGAAGACCTCTTGCATGGACCAATCACGAAGGGAAGAATCCACATGTGATGAACACACGTGGCCACCACATCATGGCCACCTCAACACAACGTTGTAGGTCCAACCAGATGCAGCCAAGTCATCACCAATGTTGAAGACTCCTCCCATGAAGATCAAAATCTAACACACGGGACCTTTTCCAAAATGCAAATGAAGCAGAAATTGGAAAGAACCAATGCAACAACGGCTTACCCAATGATGTGGCCCGAAAGGACAGCAGTGTAGGGCTCTGAATGCGAGCAAATGAGGGCTGGAAATGAGAATTACAGCAAGAGAAAGTGCTCCCACGAGGAGGAGAGCACTTACAAAAGGAAGGAAAGAGATCCAATAGAGGAGAACTCGCAGCCCGCCAAAAGAGGAAGAATGGGATCAAGGAGTGGACTCCAAATCACTTCAACAAGCTCCAAAGAGCTTCAACAACCGGCACACAACTCGAGGCAGCAAGAAAATCGCTCCAAAGGGCTCCAACAGCCAGCACGCAATCGTACAGAGTGTACGGAATCCGTACAGCTAGGTATGTTGCAGAAAAGAGCTCGAAATTGCTCCAAAATGCGTCTCCTTCGCAGTAAGGGCTCCAAAATGCAAATTCCTCATTCCAAAAGCAAAGTTCTCGCGATGGAAAAGCTTGGAGAGGCCTCAAACACTCGTGGGAGTGTGAAAACCAGCAAGACCAGTAGGAATGAGGGCTCCAGGGGTTGCCAAACAGCTTGGGAAAGCTCTAATGGCTGAGCGAATGGATTCCCGGCCTACTCTGAACCATTGTTGGCTATGACAAGCAATGGAAGCTCAAAAATGGAAGCAAGAAGGAGAAAAACGAGATGTTGTGATAGATTGCTGCAAAAACTAAGAGTGGAGGCTCAAGGGAGAGCCAACATAACAAAACCCTAGGGCTAACTGCCCTAACTAGACTAAGTGTCCTAACTGACCTAGGTGGTACATGTACTAACTGTACCAATAGTCCCAACTGACTATAACTAGCCCTACAAGGCATATACCGAGGAATAAGTGGCACCTATGGATAGCCCATAGAATGGCCTACACAGTTTTCCAGACTCTTTAAAGTTAGGGATGGTGAAAGAAAGAAATTTGGGGGAGGAGGAAGGGAGAGAAGGGGTTGAAGAGGCTTATGACATCGACATCTCTGCTGCGAAACCATACAGCAAAGTCGAACAAACTCAACCTTCTGTAGACCAGAACTCCGTACGCACCTGACTGAACCCGAGTCACCCTCCTTCTTGCAAGGGCACTGTTTTGAATCAGGGTCGTCCTTTAGCAAGGTCCTTGCCTTTAGGCTCCCACACTTGTGAGCCTGCTACTTGGGTTTTGTTACCATGTTAGAAATCGACCAACAGAGGGTACGCACAGCGGAAGACCGAGTCTTCCACCGAGGAGCTCACACAATGTGTGTGGGGTTTGGAATCACAAATTTCTTTACTTAATGTGCATCAAATAGATGTGCAGACTCATCAATAGACAATAATCCAGCCAGATATAGAAACCACCAAAACAATATATTTCCGTCCAAGGCTATGGATACAATACAAAAGAGAGAGATCCAAAGTCCCACTAGAGCGTGGTCCTTTGATCTTACCACAAGGTACTTCTACTATTTGCCGGATATCTCTAGACTTGAGCCTGCGTGCTCCACCTCGAGCGTATGTAGACTCTTCGTCCAGATCTCAGCTTCTTGCTGCCCTGATAGGCAGCCTAAGGTTCAGCCCTGTGAACTCAGTCTGCAGCACACCTCTAGCTTACCTTCACCTCCAATGTTGAGGCCAAGGGAGAGGCTTGCTGGCTGCTCCTGTCTGCCCACTCTTGCTGAAGTGCTGGATGAGTAATGAGGCCCGGGGCCTCTCCTTTTATAGGCTCCAAGAGCCCCTTAAACTGACCGACCAGCCAGCCTTAAGTGGGCCGACTGGCCTGGTTGGTTGCAGCCCTAACCAACCGACTGGTTGGCTGCCTTCCCAGCCCTATATAAGGGCCTATGCCAGGCCCTTTTGGGCTGCTGCCTGGCCCCATTCTTTTGTGCAGGGATCAGCCCTTGGTCCAGCCTTCAACCAGACCTGGTTGGCTGGCTATAACCAGCCCAACCAGCCTGTCTACCCAGGCCAATCCTCCTGCTGTACTCCTGCCATGTTGCGCCACATACAGGGCCTGCTCCAGGTCGTTTTCCTGCCCACACCCACTGCCACATGGCTCGCCATACAAGCTTTTGTACCCCAGGATACCCCATCATCTTTCTGCTCATCAGAATCCTCTTGCCAGGGCAAAGAAAAGGCATGCTGCCCCCGCCATCTCTCCTGCACAAAGGCAACATCTGTTGCAGCCACTTTGATGCCTCTAGGTACATGATCTTTTTTTCTCTCTGATCTCTGCCCCCATGGCAGCCATCTTGCTGCCCTTGTGGCCATCCCTCAGGACCCAGGTCCACCTCCCCCATGCTCTCCTCATATGGGGGCTTACAGATGGGGAGGTGACCTTTCCAACATGCGCACTGTTTGCAGCAGGTTTGGGAGCCATATAGGCCTTGGAACAGGTCGGGGATGGGCAGGCCAGCCTAGGGCCAGTGGCAGCCTGCCACGTGGCTAGGGTGGGCCAGCCAGCCCTCTACATATGTGCCCCACCTGGGGCTGGAGTCAAAGACCAGGAAAACTTGGTGGGGGGGGCTGTTTGGGTCGGCCATTGCCCCCCTACCTGTTGGTTATTTTGGAGGGCCTAGAGCCCTATAAAAGGGAGGCTCCTTGAGGGCATTATATCACATCACTTGGAGCAGCACTTAGGACAGCGGACAGGAGCAGCAAAGGGGCAGCCTTGGTCCTACATTCAGGAGGAGAAGGTGACCCAGAAGAAGCTGCAGACTGAGCTAGAGTGGTAGCCCACCTAGGCTGGTATCCAGACAGTAAGGTTGAAGAGATCCTTTGGACAGTCGTCTGCACATTGTATGGATTCCGTAAGGTTTTGTACTGCAGGCTGAAGGTGTTCGGTGTCCTTCATTTGCAGGCTAAGTTGTGCACCAGCCATCGTTTGGCTTCGATTTTGGGAGCAGACATTGCATTGCAGTAGATCTGCAAATTTTTGGCGACATTTGGGGCTTTTGCATTCGGGCTACGATTTTGCAGGTAGATTGCAGATTTGCAGACAATTTGGGGCATTCCTGAATTTGCTCCATTTTTGGCTCAGTTTTGCTCTACAAATTGGGGCTTTTGGGTGTATTGCAGGCAGATTGCACAAAACTTTCAGATTTGCAGTGAATTTGGCAAGAAATTGCAGGCCATTTGATCACATTTGCAAATTACAGCTTATTTTGGGGCTTTTCCAGATTTGGACAGCAAGTCCTATTTTTTTTTGCAGTTGCAAGCCTTGAGGCTATCTTTTGGGTCACTTTGTCAGTGCTTTTTGACTTGTCCCATTTGCAATGGCTGGCAACAATCATGATTTTATTTGGCATTCTTCGTGAAGATGATAAGTTGGATGGCACCAACTATCCGATGTGGTCTTATCTCATGAAACATATTCTTGTTGCAAGGCATTTTTGGAACATTGTTTCTGGGAGGCCAGCCAATGCTACAGTGGCTGCCCCTACTACTGGTCCCTCTGCAGAGGGTACTCCTCCTGATGCTTTATCCTCTAGCACCCTTGTTGCTGCTCCTCCAACTCAGGAACAAACAAGATGGGATGCAAGAGATGCAAATGCACATTTCTGTATTGCTTTATCATGCAAGAGAATCATTATTCCACACATCCGGTCATGCAGGACAACAAAGGATGCTTGGGACAAATTGGCTTCTCTTTATTAGATTCGCAATGAGGTACGTGTTGCATATTTAAGAAGGCAATTGCAGGAAGTCAGCATGAATGAAGGTGACTATGGATGCATACTTGACAAAGGTCAAGACCTCATGGAACAACTTGCCAATATTGATGAGGTGGTGCCCAATTCTCAGCTTGTCAGCACCACATTGAATGGGTTGCCAAATACATGGGTTTGCTACAACCCTTCGACTAGTGGCCATGGGTAATCCAGACCACTACTTTGATTAGTTAGTGGCCATGGGTAATCCAGACCACTACTTTGCTTTTGCAAGAAGAGCAAAGTAGTGCTAATAGGCAAGCTACTATTCTTGATCATGCATTTGCTTCACAGCAGACAGGAAAAGGCAAGGCTTCAAAGCCTATGGGCAAGCCTAAATATGCGCCTAATAGTGGCAATTCCTCCAATGCATCTCAAAATACAGCAGATAAGTCAAAGAAGAAAAGATGCAGCTATTGTCGCAAGCTAGGGCATGAAATTTCAGAATGCAAGAAGCGCATTGCTTCAGAGAAAAAGAAAGCAAGATTGACAATCAATGCCTCACATGCAATTGAATCCCCTGAGCCAGCAGATGCCTCACGCCTCACCACATGCACATGCTCTCCAGGATGATTGGGCATGGGCTGTCCATTGCTCTTTTGATCCCTCCAAAGTTGATGCATTCTTTACTGCTAATGATGCTCAGTCTTGGTATTTTGATAGTGGTGCTTCTAAGCACGTCACTTCTTACAGATAGTTGTTTCATTCCTTAGCTAATGCACCTCGAGGGGGGACTGTCACATGTGCTAATAATGCTTCCTATGCTGTAAAAGAAATTGGAGATGTGCAGCTCACATCCATTTCAAGCCATCCTGTCACTTTGACAAATATTCTTTTTGTGCCTGGAATTGAAGTCAACTTGATTTCAATTTCAGCAATTGCCACTTCAGGTTTCAGAGTGATATTTGATGGATATAGATGCTTAGTATATGATCTTCGTGATGACAATGCCATAGTGAGCATGGATAGCTTTATCCTCTTCTATGGCACTTGCAACAGGAGGAGATCAGAGGTGCTGGTATGCACGTACAGAGAGATGGTTTGAGCGACTGGGGCTCCACATGGATAGACTACCTCCCTTCCAGTATAGCATGGATGCTCTGTTCTCTCCCCTCTTATCACACGAGGTCAACCAGGTTATCCGTGAGGATCTACTATAGCTACACACTTTTCGGACCTGGTTGGAACCGAGTGAACTCCCAGTGAAGCTTAGCTTCTACAGAGATCACTTCTTACATATCACAGCGGAGGGTTTCATTGACCCACCAGGATACACACAGATTCACCTACCCCACTCGATGAGGATCTCTCTTAGGCAGTTCCGGGTCTCTTCACACAGACTTCGCATCGAGAGCGGCAGAGCAGAGCGAATACAGAGCGAATACCCAGGGAGCGGCGCATATGCTCACTATGTGACATACAGGAGGTTGAGACAGAGGAGCATTTCATCTTCAGGTGTCCTGTGTACTATGAGATCTGAGGACGTTTCCACTGTCTCTTCAGAGATAGTTATGGGATTTTAGCCCATTTCCTCTCCTACCCAGACCAGCGGTGTTTGGCAGGTTTCATTCATGAGGCACTTAGACACCGCGAGAGGATACTCCGAGCACGGAGACAGGAGCAGACTTCTTTCTCAGTTGATCCCTCTCAGAGCTCTATCACAGAGTTCCTTCAGCTAGATCACATGGATCCCAACGAGACGAGGCCTCGACATGACCGTGACCCGGAACCCGTGACCCGACAGCTCAGACAGAGGGTCGATACACAGATCACACTTGGAGACATCCTCTCCTTGAGTTGGAGCTCGACCGACGGGGGTCACAGTAGCCCTGGTTAGACGTAGAGCTACGACCAAGAGACGTGCCAGGACCGCACCTCCGAGTGGCCGACAACACTCTATTGCCGACTTCATGCCTCCACTGCCTCATCCATCCTGATATCTTGCTGTTGCTGGGGATGATGATGATGATGATGCTGAGATTGATATATAGTCGACCACCGACATCACTATGTTGTACTTAGGACTTAGTACTGCCACTCTGCGTTTTTGGCATTTTGCATTTTGCATTGGTATGGACGCTCGTTTAGTAGCTTCACTACCACAGCTCGTTGTATCAGGATTTTCACAGTCTCATAGACCCATCGGTCTTGCGAAGACTTTAATAAACTTTCTTTCTTTCTTTCTTTCTTTCTCATTGGCACTTTGCAAAAGGGGCTTTATCACGTTGATCATCACTCAGCTGCACTTTCTATTGAAGCATTTGCTATTTCAGATTCACAGCTTGCTGAAACTCATCTTTCAGATTCGGAGCTGACCCTTCTTGCCCTCGCTGCCTTTTTGCTTTGAAGACAATACAGCACTGCCTTTGGGATTGCAGACAGGCGAGAATCATATGGAAGGGGATTGCAAGACTTTTCAGCACTTTTGTTCGCCTACCTTTCTATATGACCTGGGGATCAGTGGCTTGGCTTACTCTTTCAGGGCCCCATTTATTTTTTGAGAGACTTGATTCCTCTTGGGCTCTTCACATCCGACGACACCTTGTGGAGTCGTGCTCTCTAGAGGATGTTCCGACCACTCTTTTTCAGGGCTCCTCACTCCTCGGTCGACTCTCCATAGGAGATCCTAGCTAGCATTGCAGCATGGCACATTTGGAGAGCCAGATGCACTGAGGCTTTGGAGGGTTCTCAGGTTCTCTTTTTCAGGGCTCCTCACTCCTCGGTCGACTCTCCATAGGAGATCCTAGCTAGCATTGCAGCATGGCACATTTGGAGAGCCAGATGCACTGAGGCTTTGGAGGGTTCTCAGGTTCACCCTTCTCAGATGTTGGCCAGTACTTGGACACTCTGATGGCCATTTGGGCGACCATGCAGGGATCATCTGGAGCAGCCTCCTTCTGGAGAGTTACTTTTCTCGGAGATTGGAGAGACTCTCCCTTCTTTGCTGAGACTTCTACAGGGTTGAGATGGCTTTTTCAGCCTCAGCCTTGGTTTCTTTCTACCTCATTCCTCTGAGGTGTTTTTTATTACATGCTTAGCATGGTGTATTTCCGCACAGAGCTTGCTCTAGCAGGTTTCTTTCTTACTTAATAGAAGTCTCTTTTTTGAAAAAAAGAAAAGAAAAAAGAAACTCATCTTTGGCATGAGAGAATGGGTCATCTCAATTATAGCAAGTTACATTCATAGGGCATGGCAAATGATGTACCTCAAACTCACACAGTTTCCAAACATGTGTGAGGGTTGTCTTTTGGGTAAGATGCGTCGGTTTCCTTTTCAAAATAATTGTCCAAAATTCTCACAATGGAAATTGTTGCTAGTGCACAGTGATGTATGTGGCCCAATGAGGACAAATGCCATTGGGGGGTACAAATATTTCATGATTCTAATTGATGACTTCACAAGATATTGCTGGGTATATGCTTTAAAAGCCAAATCTGAAGTGTTCTCATGCTTTCAGAGGTGGCTGAATATGGTTGAGAATGAATCAGGATGCAAGCTTGTCACCCTCAACACAGATAGGGGGGGAGAGTATATGTCAAAGGAGTTTGATGCATTTTTGTCTTCACGAGGCATTGTTCACTCATGCACTACTCCTTACACTTCTCAGCATAATCCTGTTCCTGAAGGGAAGAACAGGTCCACTATGGAGATGGCCAGATGCATGCTTAAGGCCAAGTCCTTGCCCAATAAATTTTGGTTTGATGCAGTGATGCGTGCCAACTATGTGTTGATTAGAGCACCTACAAGGGTATTGAGGACTGTTACACCTTATGAAGCAGGGAAAGGCAGGAAGCCTTCACTTTCACACCTGAGAGTTTTTGGGTCTCTTGCATATGTTCATGTACCATCTCAGCTGAGACATAAGCTTGATGACAAGGCAATCAAATGCATATTTATTGGTTACAGCCAGGAGAGCAGAGGGTATCGGTTGTATCAACCAAATACTGGGAAGATTATTGTCAGTAGAGATGTGATCTTTGCTGAACATTCGGCTTCTCCTCTTGTGGACTGCAAAGCTAAGCCAGAAGTGGACATGTTTGATGCCTTTGACTCTTGGTTACCTCTGCTTCCCTTAGAGGGAGACTTTGACCAGCAACATGAACCTCCTGCAGGCCCTCCAACAAGCAATGATCAGCCAGCACCCCATGCTGATTTGCAGGTTCCTCTTCCAGCACAAAATGATCCCACTATTCATGATGCAGTGATTGAAGAAAGAGCTGTCAATAGACAGCGAAGGCAAGTTCCCAGATGGCTTCTTGACACATTGAGGGACAGTAAACAAGATCAACCTCTTGCTGCCCGGACAAGATCAGGGAATAGACAGATGCATGGTCACTTTCTTGAGTTTGCACTCCTTGCTACAGCTTGCAATGAAGAGCCTTTGTACCATAAAGATGCTTTTGACAGCAAAGAGTGGATGGATGCAATGAGAGCTGAGCTACAATCTATTGGCAAAAATGACACATGGCAATCAGTAGATGTCCCTCCTGGCAAGCATGCCATTGGTACCCGGTGGGTCTACAAATTAAAAAGAAAATCTGATGGCAGCATAGATCGACACAAAGCCCGTCTTGTTGCAAAAGGGTATGCCCAACAACAAGGCATTGACTTTGAGGAGACCTTTGCTCCCACTTCCAGGATTACTACTAATAGATGTGTCATTGCCATTGCAGCCCATCACCATTGGCAAGTGCACCAGCTTGACATCAAGACTTCCTTTCTTCATGGGAATCTGTAGGAAGAAGTTTATGTGACACAACCTCCTAGCTTTGAGGTTGTTGGCTCTGAAAACAAGGTATGCCGGCTGAGAAAAGCCCTTCATGGTTTGAAGCAGGCACCCCGGGCATGGTATTCTAAAATTCATGCACACTTACTGTCCCTTGGTTTTCAGAATAGCCCCACAGAGCCCACTCTTTATGTCCGTGGGAGTGGATCTAATTTTTTAGTGTTGATTTTATGTGGATGACATGTTGATCACGGGCCCTGATACTCAGCATATTGCAGCTTTCAAGGCTGATTTGCAGCAAGCTTTTGAAATGTCAGACATGGGACATGGGACAGCTGCACTATTATTTGGGCATTCAGTTTGCTCATGTTGAGGGGGGTATCATGATGTCACAGTCCAAGTATAATGGACAGCTCTTTGATCGTTTTCAGTTTGAGGATTGCAAGCCAATCTCTACTCGAGTGGACCCTGGCTTCAAATTTTTAGCTCATGATGGGAGCCCACCATGTGATATCACTCTTTACCAGTAGGCTGTTGGATGTCTCATTTACAGTATGCAGTATCCCAGCTCAGCAGGTTCATGCACATGCCCAGTTCACAACATTGGCATGCAGTGAAGAGAGTCTTCAGATATCTCAGAGGCACTCAGGACTTAGCCCTCTTCTATGGTGATCAGGGTTGACTCACCATGCATGCTTACACGGATAGTGACTGGGAGGTTGTTCCGACACCAGAGTGTCACATATCGGCAACTGTTTTTTGCTTGGCAGTTCATGTATCTCTTGGCTTAGCAAGAAGCAACCAACAGTTGCCACATCCAGCTGTGAGGCTGAGTACAGGGCAGCCTTCACCGCTACGGTAGAGTGTGTTTGGCTTTGATAGTTACTTACAGATCTTGGTATTCACCAGACATCCTCCACTATGGTCTACACTGACAGCTAGAGTGCTTTGGCCATTGCGCGTAATCCAGTGTTTCATGCGCGTACCAAGCACATTGAAGTTCACTATCATTATGTTCAAGAGCAGTTGTCAGCAGGAGACAGAGAGTTGTCCTATCTTCCCATAGAGGACAACATAGCATATATGTTTACAAAGGCACTTCCTCGTCCCAAGTTCGAAGTCTTTCGACAGGCTTTACGCTTGGTTCCCTTTGTTACATGATCTGGCATACCTTGTACATTCATAGGGTGGCTATATCCTTTTGGATGAGCATGTGCCACCATGACCAGAAACTACCAGGTATTTTGAGACGTTTTCAGAATACTTCAGCCCATACCATAGAGGGGGTTTTGTAGGCCATCTTCTCCTGATCGTATTGATGCCCTCTGGGCCCTGGTATGTGCCATGTAGCTTTAGTTATTGGCACTTAGGTCACCTAGTACTTTTAGTGTCTTATGACGCCTAGTACTAGTGGTACCACTAGGACACTGGGTCCTAGGGTTCTCTTTTATAGTACTTTGTACTTTCATTTTCATTCAACTAGTTGATGTGATGGCTTTCACTTCTTGCTCCACTCTTGTGCATCCTTTTGCTTCCGTGAGCCTACAGAATAGACCATGTTGACAACGATAAAGTCATATTGAACATGATAAGACTCACACTAAAGGCGGGCACAATGAAGATGACATGGTTACATTGAATGTGACAAAGCTATATTGAAGATAGCATGCATGGCGATCAGCCATGATGAGAGGTAAGATTTGGATTGGAAAATAACTATTTGTAGAAAATAGCCGGTTGTGGTGTGAGGTCTTGCCACCACAAGAACTCACACATGTGGTTTGTAAACGTGCACATAAAATATTAAATTAAATAAATGAAAATAAGATATCCGAGAATACTCCGTAAGTGTAGTTGAGAAAAAGTGTAGGTTGTTACACTCTCATCTGCGTGCATTTCTTGGTTAAAAGATTGCTTTTGCTTTGTGCACATTTTGGTACCAAATTTTTGTGAGAGGCATTGCCTAAGCCTTTATGAGGTATTCACTCACATGCAAATTGGTGGCGAAAAAGTTATGGGGAGTGACTAGCCTTGGATCTAGGAAACAAAAGGTCTAGAATTTGGAGATGCTTCAACAAAATGATAGATTCCACATGTATTTTTTTTTGGTCCTATGCTATGATACCTTCATAGGATGAATTAATATTGTCATGTATGTTAACCAAAAAAGTCTCATTCCAAAAGTATGATGGGTATATCTATTAAAATGGAGCCCTTGCTAGTTATAAATGTGCATCAAAGTAAATGATGTCATATCTTGTTTTGGGACTTCGGTTGTGTTGATTGTAAGCCAATTAGATACTTAATGTTTTTTGTGGAATCGTTTATGTGAAGTTGTCATCATTTGAGTGCACATTTTCCTAATTCTGTCCCTTCCGGTGCTCATAAAAGATTGCCTATTTTGATATTTCTGTTAAGATTTAAGTTTCATGCTGGTATAGCAAAATGTGAATGTCAAAGTTATATCGGTTTCTAAAACGAATTTTGTTCGTGCTGCCAGATTACAAATATGCATTGTGGGGGATGGAAGATGAAAGTCTAGAGAAAGCAAAAGCAAAACATGAGGCACATTTGCGTTGTGCAAATAGACTTAAAGATTTGTGCTTCAAGAATGGAGGCATCTATATCAAATTGGGACAACATGTTGGTCAATTGGTAATACTCTTTGTGGATTGCTGATTTTGATTCGTTTTAAAAAGACATGGGTGTGCTTTTATCCACAATTATGAGATTTTCTTAATAAAAGTAAAAGGAGGCTTAAATACGATGTATATGAGGCCCTTAATGTTATGTCCACGATTGGAAATAATGGCATTCGTGGGGGCGGGACCTTTTGAGAATACCAAGCTAGGATGTAGCCTGTCCAATTTCTCTCTCTAAAGAAATCTATGCTTATATGGGGCTTTGTGATATTGTCTGACCTTTAGCTTGGGGGCGATTCTTGTGAGGATCTACGGTTCGGTGGTGACGCCCAAGCATACCCCTGTATTTGTGTTTTAACCTATGATGGTCTTGTAAATAGCTCGAGGATAGATATCTTGTACCTCGATGTTAGCTGAGAAAAAGTAGGGGAGTCTCATTTGGTAATTCTATAGCTTAGGATTGCCTACTTGTTTACTTAGGCTATGTGCTTGCAGTGACAATTAGGACGTAGATATTGTAGGAATATCAATATAGTGGTAAGGATCAACAACATGAGTGGAGCTCTTGTGTGGTTCTCAAGGATATGCTTTCTGGTTTACCGATTCATTTTCTGAGGGCCCTGTGCAGTCACATCAGAGATACATGAATAGATGATGTGAGCAGAGCAGATAGCTTGACTTCAATGCTGAGTTCATGGCTTAGGAGCTCTCTAGATGTTCACTTTGGACAAGCAAACCAGCTAGTATATGCTGCTGGCTATGGCAAGTTACAGTGATCTGCTGTCAAGCTTGTTCATGATAGGTCTTTGGGCAGGGTGAGTGATCATCTCTTGCATATGAACAGATTTGCTGGTGATAGTCAGTTTCAGCAGCTCGCATGCTGTCGGCACAGATCAGCCTTGGCTTGACATTCGCCTGTTATGAGGTAGAGAGGATACTGGTATGACATCCTTATGCTCCTTGGTTTTGTCATATGGAGAAGCTGTTAGCGATCAATGCACCCACCTTTGAGCCCCCGATTTGTGGGGACAAAGGGGCATTGGATCATAGGAACATATGATTGTGAGGGGGATAAGGGACAGTTTTGGGCTGCAGGACAGCAGCAGAGAAGGCTGGGAGAAGGCCACAAAGGGCAGGAGCAGGGAGCTCTACTGGACCCCTGGCAGCCCTTTATATAGGCTGCCTAGAGGGGGTTGGTTGGGGACAAATTGCCTAGAGGGGTTTGGTTGGGGACAAATTAGGCCGACTGGCAAGTCGGCCAGTCAGCCTGCCAACCGACCCAAAAGTTGGCCAGCCCAAGGGGCCTCCAGCCCCCTATGTAAATGGCCCTTCTCCTCCTCATTTCAGCATCAGCCACAATTCCAAGAAGCCTACAGAGAGGCAACGCGGAGCAGGAGCAGTCTACTAGGAGAGTTCCAGATCTTGGCCAGCCCCTTGCTGGATATCTTGTGCTCACTTTGAGCTTGGTTTTGCTCACTATCTGGTGGAGGAATACATATGGTCGGAACCAGGGAACTTCTTGGAATCCTATACAGGTTGCGACATAGTCTTTTACATAGACACATCAGAGCCCAGAGCCACTACCAGTAGTCAGCGGGTACACATGGGAGTCTGCTTACAGAGATGAGACTAGGGACATAGGGGGAGTACGAGGATCAGGGGGAGTAGTAGTTTTCTACAGATCCACCCTTTTGGGGACCATCTCAGTAGAGCAATATACAGTCCAGGTTTCTTTGGATCTAGATTTGACACATGGACAGCCGAGATCTGTTTGTTGCAGTTTGCTATTTCCCTCCCGAGACCTCCCACTTTGCGAGAGATATTCGAGATGAGGCCGAGGCATCTTCATTTGCAGCCCTTTATCAGTCCATTGTTGACTTATCGAGCCGCGGAGAAGTCCTCCTAGTTGGAGACTTCTACACGAGGGCAGGCGCCCGTCAAGTACCACTCCTTGACTTCAGGGATGATTCCATTCTATTGCCATACATTGACCTTGAGGACACAGGTATGCTATGGATTTCGGCTGACAGACGAGGTCTGATCACATCTTATGGGCATGCCCTATTAGACCTTGGCAGGATGCATGATCTCATCATTTATAATGGTCTTGACAGATGGCCTGCCTCGGGTGGTTTCACATGCTTCCCACATGGGGGAGGCTCTAGCGTTGTTGATTACATCCCTGGTCACAAGAAACATTTCTAGATTTTTACAGGCGTTTCGACTAGAAACGCCTAAAAATACTTATTTTATAGAAGTTATATATATAATATACTTCGTAAATAATTGTCTTCAGATTCTTTCTCTCTCTCTCTCTCTCTCAAAAGAGCTCTCTGACTCCTCTCAAAAGAGCTCTCAGATATCCATATTGTGCACACAATGCACATTGCATACACATATTACACAGTTGAAAGAGTAAATAGATGCGTCACATAGCCTATAGATTGAGGTTTACAAAGATACAGATCTTCCAGTTTACAAATTACTATTAACTAATTAGTTGCAAGTGCATATGGCTACTAGCATATGCCATGGCCCATAGTTCAAACATAAACTTTTAACTTTATAATTCAAATTTCAGAATCAAATTTCAAGATTCAAGATTCAAGATTCAAAATATAACAAAATGTATTATGTATTACTGTTTACATCATACATGTAACATGCCATAATGATATACTGGTAACTGTATGGTGTAAATTGTATACATAATCAAAGCCCGTCGCCTGAAAGCCAGTTGCTAACAATTGCAGTGTACACACTACACTCTAGAGTCTAGTCTCGACTCTCTAGAGCTAGGGACCGCTCCCCTCTCCAAGATCTGCTGCCTCATCACTGTCATCATCAGCACTGGAATCAGCAGATGGATCTACATCCTTTGTGGAGGAAGAGGAAGTGCCACTCTCGAACCAAGTAGGGGCTCGCAACTGATCTGAGTCCTCTGAGTCCGCATTGTCTACCAATGCCTCCTCCTCCTCTGGCTCATCTCTGTCTGGACGTCCTTGGGATGACAATGCAAGAACAGATACCTGTGATCCACCTCGTGAGGATCGTGCTCGACGTTGATACTTGCTCTGGTTGAGGATCTCAATAGGACAATCCTCCGTTGCTTTTCGAAGCCTCAGCATGAACTCGTATAGCAAGCCCATAGTACAACCCTCATGGTCAAAGAGTCGAAGCACGAAGTACAAGGGCTCTATGGACATCTGAATGCAAAGGGCTTCCTACCAAAACTGATTGTCAAAGATAATCCCCTTGACATTCTGTCCAGCAGGCAATCTCGAGTCATTTCAATCCAACCAATCTGAACTGGTCATCATGCAACGAAGGCTCTCTTTGGTCTTAACCAGCCTACAAATGATAAAGTTTAAATAAACAAATTTAGACAATGAATAATTTGAGGAATTGATCTTTGAATGATGAAAATTGAATCATGATTCATGAATCATACCTGCTAAGAACCAGGAAGATGTAGCCAAAGCGTGTCTTTGAGGGTCTCAATAGCTCCCACTTACACTCCCTTGTGAATAGGGCCAGTGCATGTGGCTTACGAGTGATATAAGTCACTAGCTGCATTGCTTTTTCGACCACACTAGACACCCAAAGCAGCTTTCCAATATCCTCCATTATCAAATCAAGAGAATGTGAGGCACAAGATGTCCATACTATCTTGGGATACTTCTCCTCAAGAAGACTTCCCATTCTCTTGCAGTTGGAGCCATTATTGGTGATGACTTGCACCACATTGTCCTCACCAACCTCCTTGATGGCTGCCTCAATATGTCCTCATATCCACTCTCCTGTGATGTGAAGGCCGGCATGTGAGGCATCAACCACCCTCAAGAATATGCTTCCCACACAACTAGTGACCAAGATATTAATCATGCGTCTCCTCTTTGTGTCACTCCATCCATCGGAGACTATGGTGCATCCATAGCGACTCCAAGCTTCCTTGAGTCCCTCTATGTCTTTCTTGATTAATCCCACCTGCTTCTTCAAACGTGTGGTGCGGAGAGTCTCAGAACTAGCAGGTGTAAGGGATGATGCTCCTGCTCTACCAGCAACTACAAGTGCATGATAAAACTGCTTGTAGGCAGGAGTCCTTGCAACATTGAAGGGAATATTGCAAGCGTAGGAAAACTGCTCCTCTGCAATTGCAACCTCTTGCTTCAGGCGTGGTGCCCAAGTAGCCTGTATAGGAGTAACTCTCGGGACGCTAAGGAAAGCATTCATTGTAGGGTTCGTCGCCCCCAATGGACATAAATGGAGCCCGATTAATCAATTACATCAGGTGAAGTAGAATGACAAGGAATCCCTTCGAGATTACATAGCTAGAATCAAGAACCTGAACTCCCATTGCAAACCATAAGAGCGGATGAGTGACAAACAATTGTTGCCCCGCTTCCTCACCGGATTGGTAGACCTAAAGCTGCATGACCACCTGATGGTTATGAATCCTACCTCCTTTGAACTATGCAGCAAGGTGGCTATCCATATAAGTGATAATATGATGGACAAGATTACATCGGACAAAACTGCGACCCAAAATCGCGACCCCATCAGAAGTATCACCTCAGTGTGGAGCCGACCAAGAAGGAAAACAACGAGCCCAAAGGCTTGGATATGAGTGAGATGGCCTCAAATTTGCTAAATCAGCTTGGCCAATAGTGAAGGTCACAGACCTCCACGGAGGTGCCGAGTAACCCCCACTTGTTTCTGAAGGATAGGGAGAGAGTGAGAGTAAGAGAGAGTGAGAGAGTAGGAAGCTTGGAAGCTGAAGACGTAGTTGCAATAGAATAGAGTGAAAAGAGTACAACACAAAGTGAGAAGGATAAGGTTTTGTCCTAGTGACAAAACCTTAGTAGTCACTAACCATAGTTAGTGAACTAACTGTAGTTAGGGGAAAAAACCTCTAAAAGAGGGAAAAGTGCCCCTAACTAACTTATTATATTACATTGGTCACTGCTGAATTATATCTATAATTCTAACACCCCCCTGCAGTGCCAATGTCATGTACAAGGCTGATCAATCACCAAACGGATATAAGTTCAGGGCACTGCGAAATGCCTCAAACTTCTCACGTGGTAGCGCTTTGGTGAAAATATCTGCAACGTTGTCATGTGTGGACACAAAGATCATACTGATCTCTCCTGCATGCAACTTCTCTCTGACGTAGTGATAGTGAACCTCAATGTGCTTCGTGCGAGCATGAAACACGGGATTCTTTGCCACTGCAATGGCACTCTGACTATCAGTGAGAATTGGAGAAGGACCCTCCAAAGACAGATGAAGATCAGCAAATAAGCGTCTCAGCCAGACACATTCAACTGTTGCTGTGAAAGCTGCCCTGTACTCAGCTTCACATGATGAGGTAGCCACTGTAGATTGTTTCTTGCTCAGCCATGAAATGCAAGATTTGCCCAAAAAGAAACAATTGCCACTAGTGGACTGCCTAGTGTCATAATCACCAGCCCAATCTGAATCACTGTAGGCATGCATCTGCAAGTCACCCCCCCTGGGAAATAGTAAGCCAAAAGACTTGGTGCCCTGCAAATAACGGAAGATGCGCTTAACTGCCTACCAATGCATAGTTTTGGGGCTGTGCATGTACCTGCTCACCTGAGATACTGCAAACTGAATATCAGGCCTAGTATTGCAGAGATATATGAGGCATCCAACAGCTTGACTGTAAAGTGTGGCATCAACTGATTCTCCTGCATCATGCATTGTGAGTTTCAGCCCCGGTTCCATAGGAGTAGATATGGGCTTACACTCTTGCATGTTAAATCTGTCCAAGAGTTTCTGAACATACTTGGACTGAGACATAACAGTGCCACGTCTCTCATGAGAGAACTGGATCCCCAAATAAAAGTGAAGCAGCCCCAAATCTGACATATCAAAGTGGGTCTGCAAATCAGCTTTGAAATCTGCAATTTTTTCTTCATTGGACCCTGTGAGCAGTAAGTCATCAACATAAAGAAGGATGACTAAGATTTCCCCCCCATCCATCTTGATGTAGAGGGTGCTCTCAGTAGGACTATTGTGTAGCCCCTTGCTGGTCAAAAAGGCATGTATCTTGGCATACCATGCACGAGGGGCCTGTTTTAGCCCATATAAAGCTTTATTAAGCTTGCAGACTTGAAGTGCATTTGCTGTAATTTCAAAACCCGGAGGTGGTTTGACATACACCTCTTCCAGCAAGTCCCCATTTAAGAAGGCTGTTTTTATGTCCAACTGATGAACATTCCACTCAAAATGTGCAGCCATTGCAATTACTGATCGGATGGTGGTCATCGGGGATGTAGGAGCAAAAGTCTCCTCATAATCTATGCCCTTTTTCTGAGCATAGCCTTTAGCAACCAGCCTGGCTTTATATCTGTCAATGGAGCCATCTGGCTTCCGTTTGACTTTAAACACCCATCGTGTGCCAATAGCATGTTTACCCTGTGGCAAGTCCACAACATCCCAAGTCTGATTTTTTGCAATGGACTGCAACTCATCGTGCATGGCATTCATCCAATGCACATTACCTTTTGCTTCTTCAAATGTGGCAGGCTCCTCCTCATCAAGGAGAGTACCTGCATATGCTGATTCCACTGAATTAGCACCTTCCATGTGCCTTGCTGCACTGCGAGTCCTGCCAGGTAACGGAGCATCAAGTTTACTCTCCCGGAGAGTCTGTAACAGCCAGTTTGGGACTGTTTTTGCTGCATGTATGTCTGCAATTTCTTGCTGCACCACTTGTTCCACTGCCTGTGGAGGAGGCAAGACATCTTGTGGCGGAACTGAAGCATTTGAAGGTTGCTGTAAATTCTGATTTGGATCAGAAAAATCAGCAGGGGAACCCAAAGCAATGGGTAGCAACCCTTGAAAGACATCTTCTGAAGATGAAGGCATTTGAAAATCAGCCTGAGTGTGAGCTGAATTTTCAGAAAATATCACATCTCTACTTACAATGATTTTGCGTGTAGCAGGATTGTAGAGACGATACCCCTTGCTTTCTGCACTGTATCCAACAAATATGCATTTGATGGCTTTATCTTACAATTTGTGCCTAAATTCAACTGGCACATGTGCATAGGCAAGGCATCCAAATACTCGGAAGTGATCCACTGAAGGCTTCCTGTCATTTCAGACCTCAAAAGGAGTTTTTGTTTTTAAAGCCTTAGTGGGAGCCTTGTTCAAAATGTAATTGGCACACATCAAACCCTCTAACCAGAATTTATGAGGCATGTGTTTGCTTTTCAGCATACATCTGTCCATCTCCATGAGGGTTCTATTTTTCCTCTCAGCTTTGCCATTTTGCTGAGGAGTCAGCCTGACTGTGAGCTGATGCACAATACCCTTCTGTTTGAGGAAAGCATCAAATTCTGCAGATAGGTATTCCCCACCTCTATCCGTGCGTAATGTCTGTATCTTGAGCCCGGTTTCATTTTCAACCATGGCTGAAAAGTGTTTAAACACTGTGAACACTTCAGATTTCTTTTTCAGCCCATAAACCCAAGTAAAATTGGAGTAGTCATCAATAAATGTGACAAAGTAGAGATGACCACCCAACGACGGAGTCCTCATGGGACCACAGACATCACTGTGTATAAGCTGCAATTTGCGAACAGCTTGAACTGAACCATCCTTCTTGAAGGGAAATCTATGCATTTTACCTAAAATGCACCCTTCACAGGCATGTGGAGGAGGTATCTCAAGAGGTGGCAATGCATCAACCATTGAAAATTTCTGAAGTGTCATTAAGCTGTTGTAATGCATGTGGCCATATCTGGCATGCCATAATTCTGCATTTTGCATGGCAACTGTAGGGGTAGAAATTGCCAAAGCATGAGCTGCTCTTTTCTCAAAAATATCAAGCTGAAAAAGCCCACGCAGCAGAGTACCAGATAACATTAAGGCATAGTTAGCTTCCCTGTCTTGGACAGCACATTTGTCATCCTCAAAGATGACCTGAAATCCCCCTCTGTTAAGAGTGGACACTGAAAGGAGATTTTTGGTTATGCCAGGCACATATAAGACATCAGAAAGTCTGAAAATTGAGCCATCAATTGCAGTGAGCTCAACTTCTCCTGTGCCACGTACTGAATATGAGGAGTTGTTGGCACAAGTGACTTTCTTACCAACAGGAGGTGGATGCAAGGAAGTAAAAAGACACTTCCTCGAAGTGATGTGCTTGGATGCACCGCTGTCAAAATACCATGTGTTCAGTGTTTCATCAACACTGAAAGCAGATGCATCTGTAGAAGAGTCAAAACTGCAAGTCAAAAAAGCATATGTATCATCACTGCAAGAGGCTGTACTATCCCGAGCATCTGGAACAGCCAACCTAGAATCAGAAATGCAAGATAAAAAGGCATAATCTTGACCAACAAAGTTGGCTGCAGCATCCCCACTGTCAGATGCACAAGGGGCTGAATCTGAAACAGCCATTCCTGAGCTGTTTTTCTTTTCTTTTGCAATCCTTTTCCTGCATTCTGCTATGTGATGACCTGGCTTTTTGCAGTAGTGACAAAAACCCTTCTTTTTGGGCTTGCTTGCATCACTTTTAGCCTTTTGTGAAGGCTGTCCTGACCCACTGGAAGGCTGATTTGCTGTTGTCTTTGCCTGTCCCTTTGTTTTTGATTTAAATTTTGAGAGCATAGCTTGTTCACCTGCACGTGAAGCCAAATTTTTCCTGGTCTGCTCTTCCTGAGGCAGAAGTCCTATCAACTCATGAAAAGAGAGAGGATTTGCACCCCCCCTCAATGATAAATTCAGCGAAGTGTGAAAGCTGAGATAAGACTCAGGAAGAGAATTCAGAGTGGTTGTAATCATCTCTGAATCAGGAATAATTTCATCTATGTTTAACAATTGCTCTCTGAGATCCTGTAGCTTTGTGAGGTGGACTGACATGGAGTCACCCTCCTCCATATGTGTATTGCTCAACTCTCTTTTTAAAAAAGATACCCTGGCATCATTCCGTGCTGCATACATGCTTTCCAAAATATCCCACGCTGCCCTGGAGGTCTTACACGACCGGATATGCGGAATGATTGATCTTTTCACTGAAAGAGAGATGCATGACAAGGCTAAGGCATCCCGTGAATCCCATCTCTTTTGCTCTGGAGTATTGACTGTAGCTGCACCAACAACTTGCCCTGCAGCTGCACCTTGTGCACGACCTCTTCCACCTCCTTGCTGAGGAGGGGTAGCAGGTGCAATATCTGCTGGTCGGATTTCATCCCCATTGACATAATCCCATAAATTGCGAGAAATCAGAATATTACGTACCATGAAACTCCAGAGGGAGTAGTTGGTACCATCCAATTTGTCTTCCTGTGAAAGACCGAACTGGAACTCATTCTGATTTTGATGGGCCATATCTGAGAAAGAGATTGAAGCAGATACTTAGCTGAATTCCCTTACTGGGAATAAAATGCACAACTCCCAAAAACACAGCCAAGCACAGGCTGTATGTGCAACTTAGATTTCTGTACTTGAGCTGTCAGAAATCTGTCCAAGCATCAAACACTCTCCAAAATCTGCCAAAAGTGTTCCAAACACTCCAAGAAAGGCAGTATGTACTGAATACTCCAAAAAATGCTCTCCCAACACAAAAGCCCCAATTTGTGGCTAGAAATTGCAGCCAGAAAGGGGTAACAATGCTAAAAGCCCCAAATACTGAGTCCAAAACTGCCTGCAAAACTCCCAAATGATCTTTCAACTGCCAAATTACATCCAAACTGCAAAAGCCCCAAATTTCTGCAAGAAATTGCACCTGAAAGGGGCAAATCAACTAAAAGCCCCAAATTTCTGCAATTCTCTGCAAAAACTGCAAAAGCCCCAAATGTGCTCCCAGAATGCAGGCCAAACAATGGCTGTCTGCACAATTTGTCTGTCAAAAAACAAAACACCTGCTGGTTCTTTTCGAAACAAAGCAGCTACCTGTTGTACTGAAGCGGATTCAGTACAGACAGTGTGAACAGTACGGAAATGCCGTACAGTTTGTACGGCACTGTACGGCTGGCACTGTACGACGACAGGTACGGATGCTGTTGCGATGTACGGCAGTCGATGTACGGACACGTCTTCCAAAGTGTACGGCGCTGGTACGGATCTGTACAGCGACATTGTACGGATCTGAATGGCGGTCGTCGTACGGATCTGAATGGCGAAACGGTACGGTCAGCAGGTATGTACGGCCGACGATGAGAAGAACTGTACGGCCACGTGCGTCAGGATGCCGTACAGTCGTACGGACTGTACGGACAGATTGGAGCGGGCTGGAGCTGGAGGCAAGGCGCTGGTACGAAAAGGAGCAGAGGGCTCAAAGGCCTAGAACCTGCTCTGATACCAAATGAAGGATAGGGAGAGAGTGAGAGTAAGAGAGAGTGAGAGAGTAGGAAGCTTGGAAGCTGAAGACGTAGTTGCAATAGAATAGAGTGAAAAGAGTACAACACAAAGTGAGAAGGATAAGGTTTTGTCCTAGTGACAAAACCTTAGTAGTCACTAACCATAGTTAGTGAACTAACTGCAGTTAGGGGGAAAAACCTCTAAAAGAGGGAAAAGTGCCCCTAACTAACTTATTATATTACATTGGTCACTGCTGAATTATATCTATAATTCTAACAGTTTCCATAGAGAGACAACGTGTGGTGCATGATATGTAATGGCAACCATCCCTCCAATGAGTGTCCCTGCCTTAGGGTAAGGCTAGTCCTCTACTGTGCACACTGTCGTAGATGGGGAAACCATGATACCTCCCAATGCCGATTCCCAAGGGCCCTTCCCCAACCTATATATCAAGCGAGACCCCCACTAGCCTTGGCGGCCCCGCCTAACCCTTTGGCTATAGTCCAAGGTAGTACAGAGCACAACAGGCTCCCTTGCCATCGCCCATAGTGGGTCTCCAACCTCCCCCACCCCGTATAACTCCCGTCAATCAAGTATTGGTAGAGGACATGCCTAGTGATTGGGAGGAATCGTATCCGGCAACTCGACTATTACCCTTACAAGGAAGTGGAACCCTAAGTCACTACCTTCTGCAAGAGGATCAGCAAGTCCTAATGTTCCAGACCGCCCCCTTGACTGCAAGGGCAAGAGGCATGAACTCTGTTGCCTAAAGGCCCCCATCTAATGTTATACCTGTCAGGGCCCGCACAAGGTAAGTGAGTACCCCTATAAGGGCACCACAAACCCTCTGGTGTCATGCTTCAAGTGCCAGGGGCCACATTTCTTAAAGGACTACCCTTACAGGGATCTTACCCCAGCTGCTCCACCCACGACAGGCCCTACACCCTTGTGTGTTGGTGTTGGCTCTTTCCTACTGCTTTCGTAGGAAGAGCAAGGTTCTCTCAGTATGCAGGGTTCCGAGGCTTTTTGTCACCTACAGATATATTAGAGTTGTCGATTGTAGTATATGTGTAGCTTAGGACCTCGAGTCGTGTTTCGGTGAGAGATGTAGGCTTAAGTGTGGTAAGCAAACAAAGTGCATGCATGTGTAAAAGGAACGTGTATCATCATGATTGAGGTAATGAAGGCTTTCACCTTCATTGGGGGTTGTAGGGTTTAGGAGGAGTTTAAGGGTTAGAAGGAGGTTCGAGGGTTCAGAAGGAGGTTCCAGGGTTTAGAAGGAGGTTCCAGGGTTTAGAAGGAGTCCAGGGTTAGAAGGAAGATCCAAGTTTCAGAAGGAGGTTCCAGGGTTAGAAGAAGTTCTAGGGTCTAGAAGGAGGTTCCAAGGTTTAGAAGGAGTCCAGGGTTAGAAGGAGGTTCCAAGGTTTAGAAGGAGGTTCCAGGGTTTAGAGAGAGGTTCCAGAGTTTAGAAGAGGTTCCAGGGTTTCGGACTTTCGGACTGTCCGAAACGTGCAAAAACTGCTTTCTGTTGTCGGACATACTTCCAAACTGTTTGCGGAATTTCTGTTTGCTGTTTTTCATGATTGCAAGCTTTCATTTGTTGTATATTTTGAGCTTGAACACTTGCTAAGTATCTGCATATTTGTGGTATGAAGTAGAGGTGATTTTGGAACTCCTCCGGTCTCTTTTGGCTTCTTTTTGGGTTCTTTTGGATCCAGTTTGGGCTCTTCCACTTACCCTCATCTTTCACCTTTTGCATTTCTTCATCATCAACATCAACATCAACATCAGCATTCTCATTTTTTGATTTTGTTTTTGTTGCATTTGCATTTGATTTTTCACATTGTGCTCTTGCACTTGCATCTTGCCAAAGGTTGAAAACTGTACCATCATTCAAATCTGAATGTAAACCAAATTCTGATTGCATAATATCATCTTTTGCATCATAAAATTCATCCTCAAACTCAGTAAAAGCATCATAAAACATTTCATATATATCATTCTTCAAAGCTGAAATTTCTGTTTGGGAAACCACTTCAATGAGTGATCCCTCTGGAACATTGTCCTTACTATTCTCTTCACCCAATGATTAAACTGAACTTATTTGCATTTTGAAATCTTGAAAGAGTTGGTCTTCAGATTTATCTTCATCTGACTTCTTTTCTTTGTTTACCTCAACCTCAATTGTATCATCACTTTGCCATGCATTGTCACTTGTGGACTGCAGAAAATCAATTTTCTTGCTGGAAAAACACACTTGGATGAATGGGTTAGACTTATCCAAATCAAAAACTGTTTTAGGTGGGTATAAACCATATAGATGACTAACTCTCAACCATCTAACATCAGTCAAATCAGTCCATTTGACTTGATTTTTGAAGTTCCTCAAAACTGCCAACTGGTAGACTGCACTGTTACTCCCAACTAGGTCTGCATTTTGGCATAGACTGAAACACACCCAATTGATATTCAAAATACGATCCAAGTTGATGAGATTTCTATCCATACATTTGTCTTAGAATACATAATACCACTTGAGAATAATCCATCTTTAGGTCACTCAAAATGAAAGCTGAATCTTCCTCTTGACATAGACATGGAGTGCATGATTCTTGTCTTTCTTGCATAGTGTGTGTATCCATTAAAGCATGAATCTGATTAGATACATCATCTTCATCTTCAAGTTCAAGAGAAAGTAGGAACTGATCCACCACTTCATCCTCTTCATTCATATTCTTATCATTGAAACATAAGACCTCATCCATGACATCATGTTGCTGTATGTTAGGATTCTTTTGCTTCAGCTCAACCTTATTAGCTACTTGACAATTTGCAAATAAAGTCATTAGCATCATGCATTGTGTCATACCTTTTATGGATTCAAGTACATCAGCATCTTGCAAACCATCGGGTCTTCTTGGTGTGAGGTTTAGGGATAGAGAGGGCTCCTCTTGGCTTCTTTGGCTCTTGGGCTGCTCTTCTTCTTCTTCTCCTTACATCACTACCTTCTCAACTTCTTCCGGTTGTCTTTGTGCTTGAACAAATCCATACTCATCCTTAAAGGACAATAGAAATTGCTGAATAACTGCACCTTCTTGACACATATGCTCATCAATAGGAACATCAACCTCAAACACATCATGAGAGTGAACCATTATCTTGAACATTGGCATCAAACCTTTGGTACTCTTTTATCTTTGGTTGTTTATCCATTTTCCCATTGAACACAGAAAAAAGATTCAGACTTGAGCTTTTTGCGTAGTCCTCAAGAGCTCCATCATCATCATCACACATGAAAGATGAGATCTTCAAATAATCAATCGCATAACTATCAAAAACAATATCAATTTCATTGCTTTGACGTGCTTTAGAATTAGAAACATATCCCAAACCTTCTTTGTTGTAAGCGCTTCTATAGTTAGGCTCCTCAAAGAATGCATTCGGATTGATCTTCTCTTGCTTCCACATCACATCAATAGCAAAAGTTGGTGCAAATGCATAGCATGCACAATCATCAGATGAATCTTCAATATTCTCATCATTCTTTCTCAAAAAGCAATCATCTTTATCATGTTGCTCCATTTGTAAATCCAGAACTGATTGGCATTGGATAATTCTCACACATACTTGACTTCTATGGCTGTCCGTACTTGCTTTCGGAACGTCTGAAACTGCTTTCGGACTGTTTGGAATAACTTTTTGATTTGATCTAATTTGAAACATCTATAATTTGATTAGAAACTGAAATATCTAAATAAACATAGTAAATACGTTGCTCATCTTTGGAATCATCTTCAGAATCTAAATTGGAATCAAAATCATCATCTTCCTTATGAGAATATTCGAACTGCAAAATATGAACTCTTTCTTGAAGTTCCAAGATATTAGTAATATATCGAAAAGATCTGCAACCATCTTTATGAAATTTGGTATACCATTGCATTATCAAGCAAAACTGAATATTCTGAAAGCTTATCCAAGAGCTTTATGACTTTTCGGATTGCTTTTTCTTCATATAAAGTTGGAAATATTTTATAGAACTTTTGCTCTAAAAGATCAGTGCAATACTTCCTTCGATGACCTGGTTGTTTGCAATGCTTGCACAAATACATATAGCAATCTTTCGGACTATGATCAGCACTTCCACATAAATGACATTGCTTGCTTTGACTCTTATTCTTAGACTTTGCCATGATGATAAGAAAATCAGAAATCTATTATCGATGTAGATTGAAAAATATAGAGATAAAGTTACATTTGATTCATGCTTCAGCTTGGTAGAACATAAAAATTCTGATAGCCCAAAAAATTAGGAATTTGGATCATTGCTTCACTCATGACAGGTTGAGTTTTGTCTTCAGAACAACAATGTGATCTTATTCAGAAATTAGAACTGGATCTTCACTTTTGATACTATCATACAAAGCATACGCTAATTTGCTCCATCTTCTCTCCAATAGTGCGTTGATATAAGCTCTTGTTTGCTTGCCATGCTGCTATTTGGTGGTGACAGCGGATTTCTTCAAAGCCTTTGCTGGAACATACCATTTATCCTCCTCCTGGGCTCAACCAATACAAAAGTTGGACCTCTGTCTCTTGATGAAAACCATGGCAGATTTACAGCAAGGAATCCAAATTACTCATCTACGAAATAGTTCATAATGATTGGATAAATCTTTTGCCCCAAACCATTTTCAGTGAATAGATGTATTAGTGATGCTTACTGAACTTTCGATTGAGTAGAATTATGAAAAAGTCTTCAATCAGGCATTGTGACTGCCAATCAATTCGGATCACCCAAAAGAATCACGTTGGAACTTGAAGCCTGGATGAGCAACGTTCTCATGATTGTAGAAGTTCCAGCGCCTTGCTTGCTGCTTGGTCACAAATCCAAATCATGTACCATGCTCAAAGTTCTCTAGTATATCCTATAATTTGATGATGCATCTAGACCGAGCCTCCTTTCATAGCAAACTCTGAATCAGACCAAGAATCAAAGAGGAGCACAAGAACTGGATTTGATCTACTTGATCTTGACGATTGTATTGTAATTGTGGTGTTTGTATTGTAATTGTGGTGTTGAAGTTTCCTCTCATCTTTGCCTTCGCAATTTCTTTCTGATCAACAATTGTGCCTAAACCATGTAAAACATGGCTGTGGAAATCCGAACAGAGAAAAATCCGATAGAGGGTGGTTTCCCAAGGCTTCACAGCAGGCCGACTACCAAGTGAATTCTTCTATCATGGCAGCGCTTCATCCTTTTTTTTCACTGATCATCCTTTCGAGACAGTTGCGCTTCCCTTGGTAGTCCGGTGACGTAATCTTGGAAATCCTCTCGCAGTGGGAGATTTAATTTCTATTGCACGATGCCGCAAAATGCTTGTCATAAGTCCACCAAGATTATAAATGTGATCCTCTTTTGCACAGTTCCCTCTGTTGTTTAAACTCTACGCGTCCCGCGATTTGGAACTGTCTCGAAATCCCTTTCTGAATTGAACCACTTAGCTCTTTCTTCGGTTGCCATAGTCGTTACCCTTTGAGGCTCTTCATGGTTGTGAAGCCAAGTTCATTTGTTGCTGCACTTTTGCAACTTCAGCTTCTACAATTTGTTTGTTTGCTCTGCTTGGCTTCTCTGATTCATTTCTATTCTGCACTTGATTTCTTGCGAAGTTATAATTGTTGCCCTGTCCCTTCGTATGGTTCTGTTTTGTTGCTACTTGTAGCACTTTGTCTTTGCTAGCTAGCTGCTGGCTGCGGTCATGATCGTTTGCCTTGCACTGGCTTGTGCTTCGTTTGTTTTCTTTGTTGGGTGCTTGCCTTCTATGCTTAGGTGCTCGTCCCTCTTCCCGCGATCCATTTCAGACGGCTGAAGATTTGACGTTGTGCCTTTGCCTCTACTGTTGCTTCTCCATATCAGTGCTCCAAGGTGAGCTCTACTTGCAATCCATTTCCTCCATTGTAAGAAGTGTTAGGATGCTTCATTGTAAAAGCAGAGAGAGGTGAGCTCTACTTGCATTGCCGAAAAGAGCCCCAAATGCATTTGGTAAGAAGGGTTATGACGCTTCATTGCCGAACAAATTTGAAAGAAACAAGCGATCGATTTTCAAAGAAGATATGTGATTTGAATCAAATCAAGACAGCATCAATTTGAACCGGTAGTTGGCACATTTATTGGATAGAAACTTTCATTGTTGTTGCTCCACATGCGAATCTCCTCCGGCAATTTCTTCATGAACCCAAGTTTGTAGAAAGGATATAGAGCAATGGAAACTTGAACAAGCATTACGAAGCAAATCAATGCTCTCTTTCCAGACTCCTATCTCAAAGTCTTGTGGGCTGCACGCTTCTCGTTCCAAGTATCAGGGCCTTCTTTCTTTTGTGCAAGCTTTTCTTGAACGAAAACTCCTTTGCAAACGTTTCTTTGAGAAAATCGGGCTTCTTTTCTTCATATTCGGAAGTCAGATTTCTCCCTTTTCATAGGTGACATGATGCTTCTCAATATCAGAATAGATCCACACCATTGTAGCTATAAGTCACCATCACTGCTCTCTCTATTAGAAATCTAAAGGCAAAAGCATGAGTTTCGTCCATTCTCCTCAATGTCAAAGCACGAATCAAACTAGATTTTATGAAGGAACACAAGCCCAAGACGGGAACTCAAATGTAATAAACAGTCTTTCCTCATTCAGAACTTCGGAACTGGAACAAAATTTCAGAAAACTCAGAAATACAAGTAGAGGAATCATTGTCACTCTGCATATGTGCAATCCCTGATTGAGTACCTCAGGATAGAAGACTAAGGGAAGTTATGGGCAGTTGGAACCTCAAGTCCATTCACACCCCTTCACATCCCCCCATGTGACTATTCACTAACCTTATTCTAGGTGCCTAGTTATCTCCTCACAACGCTTCAACCGTGACCACTCATCTATTTACTCCGACCGTCTATACATACTCCTTGCTTACATTGGTTTCATACCCCTATTAGAGGACCGTGCTGCCCTAATCACCTACTCACTACACGAAGCCTGCCCTTCATGCTTTCCCTCACACCACTCGCTCCACCTGCCCACCACCTGTTGGGACCGTACCTTGTAATAATTTGTGCGATGAAGAGTGTAAGGCTTTACACCGTCAGCTCAGATTTGAAACAAAAAATAGTCTTCCGAGCGAACCAGAGACACTATGCGAGTATCATCGACTGGTACGTAGAAAGAAACTAGACTTCGTTCGCCAGAACGAGGAGGAATTGGTGAACATTTTGTTTAGTAACAACTCTAAGGACTTTTGGTGGAGATTTCTAGAGGGACGGTCCCCCTCACCACTCATTGACACTCAGGTCTGGTATAACTATGCACGCACACACTATGACATCCAAAACCAGCCAGCCCCTGACCTCTTACATATGCCACGCCTCACATCCTGCACCCTTTTCCACTACGGGGGAGTGAAGGATGCCGTAATGAAACTTCATAATGGCCGAGCGAAGATCATGAGGGGCTATGCACTGAGTTCATTGCATATGGGATTAATCTCCTAGCCCCAATCTTAACAAAGCTCTTTAATGAAGCTGTTTATTTGGGGTTTCCGTGCACCTGGACTATTAATATTATTTCACCCATCCACAAGACAGGGGATCCCATGAGCCCGGAGAATTACAGAACCATTATGATTGGACATGCCATGTCCAAGATTTATGCATCAGTACTTCATTCCGAGATCAGCAGATTTGCGGAGTGTCGAGGACTTAGAGCAGCATGACAGGTTGGATTCTAGCGTGATCACATCCTCACCCTTAAGTGTATCATTGAGGAGGCGACGTCATGAAAACAGAGGGTTTACTATTGCTTTGTGGATTTCCGCAAGGCATTTGACAAGGTCGCGAGAGCCCGCCTCATATGATGCTTATAAGATTTGGGTTATGACCAGGAGATCATTTAGGCTGTTATGACACTTTACGAGAGAGTTGCATGCAGGGTCCGAGTAGGATCTGGGTGGACAGAGGAGATCATGAGCACTATTGGGGTCAAACAAGGGTGTCCTTTATCACCTACCCTGTTTGGTCTCTACATAGATGAGCGGGATCTGGGTGGACAAACGAGATCATGAGCACTATTGGGGTCAAACAAGGGTGTCCTTTATCATCTACCCTGTTTGGCCTCTACACAGACAAGATCGAGATAGTGATGCAGACACAGGGAGGGGATGGTTCTCTTGCTGGTACGCTGATTTGGATATTGCTTTATACAGATGACGTGGCTCTTTTGACAGATGATTTGCAGTAAGCCATTTGTTTCTCACTAGATCATTGAGGCTAAGTTTGGGTCATCCCCATTATAGCTAGATGCTGCAGTTCAGGTCATCACATATCTATACCGAGTCAGGGAGTATGGGGATTACTCTTTTGGACGTAGGAGGCTGCCATGGCTAGCATGGTCCTCCTCTATGACACCCTCAGCATGAGATGATGAGAGATGCCGGTATGCATGCACAGAGAGATGGTTTGAGCGACTAGGGCTCCACATGGATAAGCTCCCTCCCTTCTAGTATAGTATGGACGCTCCGTTTTCTCCCCTCCGATCACACGAGGTCAACCAAGTAATCCGTGAGGATCTCTTACAACTACACACATTCCGGACTTGGTTGGGACCAGTGAAGCTTAGCTTCTATAGAGATCATTGCTTACATATCACAGAGGAGGGTTTCATTGACCCACCAGGATACACGCGGATCCACTTACCCCACTCACTGAGGATCTCTATTGGGCAGTTTCAGGTCTCTTCACATGGACTTCGTATCGAGAGCAGCAGAGTAGAGCGCCTATCCAGGGAGAGACGCTTATGCACATTATGCGACATGCAGGAGGTTGAGACGAAGAAGCACTTCATCTTCAGGTTTCCTGTTTACTGAGGGCGTTTATTCTTCCTCTTCAGAGATAGCTATGGGGTTTTGTCCCGATTACTCTCCTATCCAGATCAAAGATGCTTGACAAGCTTCATTCATGAGGTAGTCAAGTACCGCAAGAGGATACTTCGATCACGGAGACAAGAGCGGACTTCTTCTTCCTTGACAGACCTCTCTCAGAGCTCTATTACGGAGTTCTTTCAGCCATATCACTTGGACCCCCACGAGATGAGGCCTCAACATGATCGTGACCCAGAGCTAGTGACTTGTTGGAATATGGAAGCAAGAAGTAGAACTAGAAACTGAAAATGAAATAACAAGACTGAAAGACAAGAAATACCTTGAGAAGAGTGTAGACAAGACACAAGCTAGATTGATAGATTACAATGATGTGACCCATGAATATATGGGCCAAAGTACAAGACATAAAGCAAGAGTGCTTATGGGATAATTGTAGAAGTGCCACATGGCTCACACTCAAGACATAAAGACTAGACTTAGACTTAGACAAATGTAGACTAGGAAATAGTACACTTAGTGTGCACTTATCTCCAACACCCTCCTTAAGTGGACACTAGAAGTAAGACAGAAAGACAAGACTAGAAGACAGGCGTAAAGACTGATAGACTGAGAGACAAGATAGAAAACATGACAGACAAAAGATCCTGAGACACCCCTCCTCAAGTGATATCCTCATATGGGTCCACAAGGGTAGGGACAAGATGGATCTAAAACACAGTCAGATTGATAGACAAATAGACAGACAGACAAGACGAGATAGACAGAAGACTGACTGTAGACAAATAGAAAGACCAAGACACTAGAACCCCTTGACCTACATCATCGGTGGTCAAGGTGGTAGACAAGACATAGAAGTAATCAGAAAGCCCTCTTCTCATCATGTGAGGAAGGAACAGCAGGATCAGCTGATGGAGATGTTGCAACAACATGGGCTGAGGTAGATGCAGGAGCTGATGTAGAGGTTTTGGAGTAGCAGTCCCTCTCCCTGTGATTATCACGGCCACAAATGGTGCATGGATGAGCCTTGAAACAGTCCTTCTCCATATGATTAGTTTTACCACAATGGGTGCAAGGCTTTCTTACCTTAGAACTTCCTTTCTTTGCTAAAAATGCAGTGTCAGTTACCTTTCGTTGTTGAGTTCTTTCTTCCTCTTGGAGAGCATTGATGATACCCTCAAGAGAAGGATTATTATGATACTTGAAGGTAGTGACAAGAGTAGCATAGGTGTCAGGTAAGCTTTTGAGAAGCACAGCAATAGCAATATCTTCGGAGATGGGAGACTTGACTGACGCAAGCTGAACCATAAGACTGCGAAGATAATTGACATGAGAGGCTATAGTAGCTCCTTCCTGCATATGTAGATCAAAGAATGAGATCATAAGTGCAATCTTAGAGTTTTTAGATCGGGCTCCAAAAAGGGTATCCAAAGTGATCCATGCTTGAGGAGCAGACTGTATGTCGGAGATGTGATGAATGTAATCATCTCCAAGGCCGAGCAATATGATAGCATAGGCTTTGTCATTCTTGGCAGTGACAACTTGCTCAGAAGGACCTTCGGGAGCAGCACGTTGAACAATGTCCCAAAGACCTTCTTTCATAAGATGGCACTTGATTTTGATTTGCCAAGTATGAAAGTTGGACCCATTGAATTTGTCGATAGATATGAGAGAATGAGAGGAAGATGCCATGTGGGAAGGTCTTACCTCTTGCTAGGATGCAAGGGCAGTGTCTATTCCCTTACAATATTGCAGAAATAAATGAGAGGAGAGATTTAAGAAGCCGGTTCTCTCACCACTTTGTCAAGGCCATAGCATATGACAGCCCATCGAAGCAGGAGGAACCAGCAAAAAGAGAGACTGCTCAGCAAACTGAAAGAGGCAAAGCACAGTACCTTAATCTCAGGCAGAGGAAGAGGTGCAAAAAAAAAGGGGCGCAGATCTCCGTGAAGATGGAGCAGATCTCGAACAGCAGCTGGAGAAATCAGCCTATGCAGGTACGGATTCCGTACAGTCGTACGGACTGTACGGACTGTACGGACAGCGGAGTACGGACGGCAATGTGTGGAGTACGGAGTACGGACGGCGCTGATCTGTACGGACAGCAGGTACGTTGATGCAGGAGCGACAGCAGGAGCGGGTGCAGGAGTGACAGCAGGACTGCGCAGATCTGGCGCTCAGATCTGGCAGAAATGGCGCTCAGATCTGTGGCTGAACTGCGCAGATCTGGCGCAGAAACACACAGATCTGGCGCGCAGATCTGGAGTGCAATGGCGGGGCAGAAAGAGGGAGAAATGAGAAGAGGGCAGATCTGCAGCGGGGGAGAGATCTGAGAAAAGGCAGACTGAGGGGAGAGAAGAGGGAGAAGAGGGATCAACCTAACCATGTTGGAATATGGAAGCAAGAAGTAGAACTAGAAACTGAAAATGAAATAACAAGACTGAAAGACAAGAAATACCTTGAGAAGAGTGTAGACAAGACACAAGCTAGACTGATAGATTACAATGATGTGACCCATGAATATATGGGCCAAAGTAGAAGACATAAAGCAAGAGTGCTTATGGGATAATTGTAGAAGTGCCACATGGCACACACTCAAGACATAAAGACTAGACTTAGACTTAGACAAATGTAGACTAGGAAATAGTACACTTAGTGTGCACTTATCTCCAACATGACTTGACAGCTCAGACAGTGGGTTGACACGCAGATTACACTTGGGGATATTCCCTTCATGTTTAGCGTTGGAGCCCGGCCGATAGGGGTTACTGTAGCCCTAGTTAGGCATAGAGCTATGACCGTGAGACATCACAGGGCTGCACCCTCGAGTGGTCGACAACATTCTTTTGCCGATTTCATGCCTCCATTACCTCATCCACCGTGATGTCCTGATGATGATGATGTTGAGATTGATATGTTGTACCTTACCATTCTGCATTGGTGTGGATGGTCCTTTAGTAGCTTCACCCTCACAGCTCGTTTGTACTAGGATTTTCACATTCTCATAGGCCCATTGGTCTTCCGAAGACTTTAATAAACTTTCTTTCTTTCTTTCTCTCATATTCTCTTTTGTATATGCTATGTATACTCTATCCTTTGAGTGAGGTTCTCTTGCGTGGTTTGGATCATTGAGTGTGTGAGACGTAGCTGTTCCTATTTTGCATAGGGTGAGAGGTTATAATGATTCTATCGTTCATTTCCAACATGCTATCGAAGCACGGTCCTCAGCTTAGACGCTCTCACATCGAAGGAAGGAGTTCTTCGAAAGCGATTCCGATTTGAATTAGGTTTGCAGAGTTCTATTTCATCTACCGCACACTCTATTTGGAGATTCTTTGCTGTGTGGAATTTGCAGCAGACATGTCGAAGTGAGAAGCCTTCTTTGCCACTACTATTCATACTCCCTCCACTAGTCATGCTCCCTCTTACACCATCCCTAACTTTGGAGAGTCTGTGAAGCTGGACGGGACAAATTACCGTTTTTGGAAGGTAAAGATCCGGAGTCACCTTGTGGCCCTGAAATTGTGGAAGCTCACAGCGGGAGTGGACGCGAAGCCAGAGGATGTTGTAGATCACAAGGGCAGGATTTCGATGCCGGTGGACAAAGAGAAACTCGAAGCATGGGAGGATAGAGATGCACATGCCCTGGCTTTAATCATAGGGACGACGGCGGGCTGTGTGATTCCTCATATCTAGATGGTCGACACGTCAGTGGATGCATGGGCCACTCTGAAAAACTTGTACGAGACAGATAACACTTCTTGTATCTTGACTCTGCAGCACTAGCTCTTCAATATGCACATGGGTGAGGGAGAGTCGATACATGACCACTTGACAAAAGTCAAAGTGGTAAGAGATCAACTGGCATTGGTTGGTCAGAAGGTGGACTCCAGTGAGCTAGCATTGCTAACACTTGGTGTCAAGAGCAACGTGACAACGGAGTAACAATGCGAGAAGCGGAATGCGTAAAATACACAATACAAGAAGCGCACAGAATGGAAGGAGACACCAATATATGTCATTATACGTGGTTCACCCAGTGTGGGCTACATCCACTGAGAAACAACTAGTCCTACGCTTTTCTTATCCACCTAGTGAGAAGATACAAGATACAAGCAGTATATCCACTTCTCTTTTGCTATGTGAGCCGCACCCTTATCTTACAATTTTAACCATACAACTCATGCACCAATTTTCATGTATTTTTGGCTTCCCGAACCCTTGCCAAGGAGGGCCTCATGAACATTGCCGGCCCCCCTTAGAACCCCCTGGTGACAGTCCAAGGGGGGAGTTGCCCGTCCCTCCCCTCCCTTCATGGAATGGATATACACGCCTGGGTCCAAAGCACATTAAAAAAACAACCTCTGAAAAAAGATCAACCAGACTTATAAAGAATTCAAATATGTGGAATGCATGCATAATTTGAATGTCAATGGCCCTCTAATGGGAGAAAAGCGCCCTCGTGAGAGTGCTTGTTTCTCTTTTCGAGCTACATGCAAGGTGTGAGAGAGATGGCCTATGAATGCAATGTGAATAGAGAATGCTACGTGAGATTCACAATGAATGGTGATACCCTTTCCTTAATGTCCCTTCAGATCCTCAAGATCCATCTTCCCATTTACACCTACCCTTATCCTATGACCTATGCATCTACCATTCAATGCACCCTTCCCTTCCTATTGCCCCTAGGACCTAGACACGCGGGTGCACATCTGTACTAATAGAATTAGTCACATGTCTAAATTTGATGCCGTTTGAAGCAGTGGCTCCAGCTCGACTAGCCCTATCTACTCAAATGATCTACCGCCATAACAATGTCCATCATAAATACAAACACATGCTACACCATTGACGTGTAATATATAATAATGTTGTAATGTCTACTAATCACGGATTAATGATCTCTCTTGTCATGACACTCCCTTTTGCTTGAATGGGCATAAGTCCTCTTTTGGATCTTCTCTTGTCTCTTTCTCTTGCGTACGCTTTTCTCTTTTACTTCTGAATTTGCATCTCCTCTACATAATCTACAAATAGTCTTCTCTTGATAGTGTGCGATCTCTTTTGAATCAGAACTTAAATCTCATCTTTAAGTTCTGGGTCCTCCTCATGCTGAATATCCAAAATGCAGAAGTACCACTGCAGTGCCTCTTCAATATCTCTTCATGCTCATAATCCTCTTCTGAACAAGCTGCTGAATTCTTCAGTATCTCTTCATGCTCATAATCCTTTTCTGAACAAGCTGCTGAAATCTCTTCATAATAACATGCTCAACATATTCTCAACAAGTTGGTCAGTATTAAAACGATTCTCTCACCCACATGTTTCATTCAACTAGGTAGACCTTGGTTATAGATGATTGTGTGATGGAGAACTGCTTAGTCAATAGAAACTATAGATCATCACTCTTCTATTTCATCCCTATTCATCCTATAAGACACTTTACATGGAGGAGAAAATTCTTTATTCTCTATTCATACTCTACAATGAATATACCTACTCTCTATCCACTTCACACATCCATACACTAGTGTTGGCTGAATGGATAGCATCTACTCTTAGTTCTATGTTCAACGCAAATCCCTGTAGGGATTGGACTGTGGTTAGGAGGAAAAACCTCAATGAGGTAAAAGTGCCCCAAGTTTAGGGCACTGCGAAATGCAACATTGTCATGTGGTGACACATAGATCATACTGATCTCCTGTGCATGCAACTTCTCTTTGACATAATGATAATGAACCTCAATGTGCTTCGTGCGAGCATGAAACACAGGATTCTTTGCCCCCGCTATAGCACTCTGACCATCAGTGAGAATTGGAGAAGGACCATCTAATAAGAGATGAAGATCAGCAAACAAATGACGCAGCCAAACACATTCAATTGTCGCTGTGAAAGCTGCCTTGTACTCAGCTTCACATAGGATGTAGATTTCTTCTTACTCAGCCAAGAAATGCAAGCTTTGTCCAAAAAGAAACTGAAACGTAAATACAATTCAAACACATACAATAGCACCAAAAATCGAATATGCACAGAAACTCATGAAAGACGAGGCAATTACTAGGTACAATCTTCCCCCTCGAGATGTATGGCTCGTGATCCCACACCAAGAGTATTTATAATATTTCAATAAGCACATGAGCCATGATACAAATTCACGTATTCATCTCTTGATCATCCCTTTTCCATATTTTTCTCTTGAGCATCCTTTTACCTTACTTTTCTCTATGTCACTCCTTTTCTCACGTACTCATCTAAATTTACATGTCAAAAGTGGAAGGCTTTTAAGCACTCTCCCTTATCCAAAATGTAATGACCCTTGGCAATTTAATACATCACATAGCACTAGTATAAAACCATGGCATTTAGTCTTTATTCCCTCGAGCGTGTTTACTCCCATCCGTCCATGTTATTTCCTGTACTCAATAAACCAATCCACCATTAGTCAAATACTTAGCGCAATGATATACATCATATGATTAACCAATCATGCGAAGTAATGGTCTTTACAAACGACAATCCATTAATGTGAGTATTTCTAAATGGCATCACCCATGATACTTATTAATAGCACACGTTTAGTTAGGCGTCCCTGACTAAACCCAAGTATTATAGAGAACCCCCGCCACGTCTGGTGCGATCCTATAAATACTTTACGTCATTTCGAACATTTCTCATAACATTCCCTCTTGCTTAAGGTGCAATTGACCTCAGTTATGATTCTGTTTATATGAGTTAAGGATATCAGGATGGTCTCGGAAAAACTGCTCAGGGAATCACTATGCATTCTCTTTTGGATGATTTTTAAACTTCAATAAATAGGAGTTATAAGTCTTTTCTTTGCGCGTTGTTCTTTGTTGATCATCTAGAATACAATCAAGCTCAAGAACTTCAACTTCATCCACAATCAAAGGTGATTCTTCATATACAGGATGCGTTGGTAATGTGAAAGTCATTATGAATCTTTCAATGATTTAGCAAGTCCAAACGCCTCTTTTCAATTCGTAGAAGGACAACATACATCATATGTTGTCTTTTCTTATTTGCTTGCTTAGTATACTTCTCTTGAGCTCTCTTAATGGCTTCAGTCACTTCTCTCATGATCTGATCATAGTTTCTTGTAAAATCATCTGCAGCTTCTATCTTTTGACTAATCCTTGAGATAGGGATTGGTAATAACTTTCCATAGATTATTTCGAATGGAGCTCTTCCTGTAGCAGAATGGATCATATTGTTATAAGCAAATTACAATAAATGCAAATACTTATCCCAATTTCTACCTTGAGCATCAACATATATCCGCTGCATATCCAAGATAGTATTGTTGGTTACCTCCGTTTGTCCATTTGCTTCAGAATGGAAAGCTGAAGTAAAGTCCACCTTGGTGCCAAGATTTTCAAATAAAGTTCTCCACAATATACTACAAAACTTGGAGTCTTGATCTAAAACTATAATCTTTGATAATTCATGATGTGGAAAAACGTACTTCAAATACATGTGTGCCGCTTGTGGTGCGGATAATATCTTTTTGCAAGGCCAGAAATATGCTTGCTTTCTAAAGCGGTCCACAATAGTCCAGATCATGTTATTCTGATTAAAAGTCAAAGAAAATCCAGTAATAAAATCCATAGATATTTGTTCCCAAGACTGTGAAGGAATAGGCAAAGGCATTAATAGTCCTGGTGTTTTTCCCTTGAAACTTTTAATCTTTTGGCAAATCGAACATTCAACAATATACTTAGAGATGTCTTTCTTCATTAAAGGCCAATGATATTCTTTGACAATACTACCCCTCAATGTCCCACATAAAGAGGTTGATGCATTTCTCCATTACTTGTAATCTAAATGGACTGGTGACGCAAAGTCTTTTCTCATAAAAGAAATATCCATCATTTATTGAATAGCTAGATATAGGACTCCAATTGTTTTCTTCAAGCTTAGTCCATATATCAGAGAAATCAGAGTCATCGTGGTAAGAATTTTTCATTGCCTCAAATGGCTGTATTTCAATTACTGAAATGTTGTTGATTTTCGGTCTTTGACTTAACACATTTGCAATCGTATTTTCTTTTCCGGTTGATATTGAATCATTGGCTGAAAACTTTGAATAAAAGAAGCCCATTTGATATTTTTATTAGAAATCAATGGTTGCGTCAAGATGTGCTTAATGCTTTGTTGATTAGTCTTGATCAAAAATTCTGAGCCCATTAAATAATGCTTCCAAATCCTTAGGGCATGTACAATTGCTATCAATTTTTTGGTATAGGTGCTATAATTGAACTCTGCTGGCTTAAGCTTTCTACTTTCAAATGGTATCGGATGATTATCTTGCATAAGCATAGCTCCAATTCCAGTTTCACTAGCATTAGTTACGACAACAAAGAAAGGTCATGAAAAGTCCGATAACTGAAGTACTGGGGATTTGACTAAAGCTTCTTTTAAAGCTTGAAATGATTTTTCATGGCTGGAAGTCCAAATGAACTTAATAGTTTTCTTTAGGAGATAGGTCAGTGGATTTGCTAAGAAAGCAAAGTTCCTAACGAATTTCCTGTAGTAACTATATAAGCCTAAAAATTATCTTAACTCATGTATATCTTTAGGCTTTGGTCAGGTTTCTATATATTCTACATTCTTTGGGTTTACTTGAATACCTTTACTTGAAACGATATGATCTAAGTATTCAATGCGATCTTGAAAGAATAAACTCTTCTCAGAATTGATGTATAATTGGTTTTCTTTTAAAAGAGAAAAAGCCAATTTCCAATGTTCCTTGTGATCTTCAGTATTTTTGCTAAAAACCAATATGTCATCAAAGAATACTATGACACAATCTTAATGCTTTAGAAAGATTCGGATCATCATTCTACTAAAAGTAGCTGGAGCGTTGGTCAAACTAAATGACATAACCAAAAACTCATAATGATCCATTTGCGTTTTGAAAGCAGTTTTGTAAACATCTTCTTCCGTCATTCTAACTTGATGATAACCAGAGTTAAGATCAATCTTGCTAAAGACTTTAGCTCCTCTCAACTTGTCAAGTAAATCATCTACTCTTGGAATTTGATACCGATTCTTGACTGTAAGTTTGTTAAGTGCTCTATAATCCACGCACATCCTAAATGTGCCATTTTTCTTTTTCACCAAAAGAACTGGAGCACCATACGGGGAGCTACTTGATCTAATCAATTTTCTTTCCAGCAATTCTTCAATTTGTCTTTGAATCTCTTTTCTTTCTAAGATGTTTACTCGATATGGAGCTCTACAAGGAGGTGAATTTCCAAGTAAAATCTCTATGTGATGATCTTCAGGTCTAGACTTGGGTAAACCTGGGAGTAATTCGTCTAAGAAACAATCCAAAAATTGCGAGATAAAATCTTTATAATTGTCATTCGATTTAATTTGCGTAGCCGTAATTGAATTAACCAAAACTAGAAATGATTTTTCACCTTTTCTAAAAGCCCTTTTAGCTTGTGTGTGATTCAACAAAGGATTCATTTCATTCTTTATTTGTTCCTTTAAACAAACTCGACTATCCTTGTGTGTGATCCACATTTGGTGAGTATTATAGTCAACATTAGGATTAAATTGATGTCTCCACGACATTCCCAAAATTATATCTTTTCCACTTAGAGGAGCCACTAAGAAATTTCTCTTTTGTTTATATGGATCAATCGCGAGTTCCCAATCTTTCACTTCATTCAAGCAATTATATCTAGTTCTAGTAAAAGCAGTTTTAACCTTGTACTGTGTTGGTGAAACTTTAAGATTCATTGCTTTTACTAATCGTTGAGAAATGAAATTGTGTGTACTTCCATCATCGTGTAGAATAACAATTTCTTTCTCCTTTATTTTTCTCTTCATTTTAAGTAATGCATAAGGAGAAAACTTACCTGATTTACCTGAGTCAGAAGTGTTACCCTCTTGCTTGACTTCATTGATCACATGAATCTTTGCGGTTGATGTCTTCTTCTTTTCTGGACAATTATTTGCATAATGTGTCTCTTTGTGGCAATTGAAAGAAGTTCCCTTCTTCAAGTCGGCCTTCTTTTCTTCTTTTGATTTGTCGCGGTCCTTCGAAGATGTAGTTCGATGGCATAAAGCGAGAATATGGTCCTGATTTACCTGAGTCGGAAGTGTTACCCTCTTGCTTGACTTCATTGATCACATGAATCTTTGTGGTTGATGTCTTCTTCTTTTTTGGACAATTATTTGCATAATGTGTCTCTTTGTGGCAATTGAAACAAGTTCCCTTCTTCAAGTCGGTCTTCTTTTCTTCTTTTGATTTGTCGCGGTCCTTCGAAGATGTAGTTCGAATGCGTAAAGCGAGAATACGGTTTGAACTTAAACTTCTTGTCCCTCTTATGAAAAGGAACAAAAGGTTTACTCTTTTCTCTGTCCTTGGGTATCCCGTTCTTTCTTTCATAACTTGTAGCAAGTGATCTGGCCGAACTCAAAGAATGAGGATGAAACATGTTGATCTCGGCTTTTATTTTAGCCCTAAGACCAGATATAAATTTTTTCTTTTACTCTTTCTCAGAAATCCTATCTATGGTTTGAAGTTGAATGAGAGAGAGCCAAAATCTCTCAACATATAAAGCAACATCTCTTTTTCAAGTTGATGCAAATTATCCCATTGTTGACGGACTTTTGACTTGACTTGTGTCGGAAGAAAATCTTTCTTCCATCTTTTCTTCAATTCCTTCTAAGTAGTTGGTCGTCTTTTATTATTTTTGACCACATTCCACCATAGTGCCACATTGTCAATAAGATGGTTATCATCACATTTAATTTTATATTTTTTTAGGAAACCATTCACCCTGAAAATAATCATCATGCTGACTAATCCATGTCAAAATAATTTTTGCATCTTTCTTCCCATCATATTTTTAAAAAGTAAAAGATTTCCCACTAATTTTATTTTCCTTTTTCTCTCTCAATGCAGATTTAACAGCTCTACGAATCACTCCCTCTGAATCAGATCCCAATGAACTCTCATCTCTCGCATGTCTCTTTCTTTTCTTGCTCTTAGATCTCTCAAGATCTTTTTCTAACTTCTCTCATTGATCTCTCTCTTGCAAAAGTTGAAGGTGAAGTGCATTAATCAGTCCTCATACTTATCTCTTGTGCGCTCACTACCCAAGTTGAGAGCCTCCGCACGCGCTGCCAATCGTCTTTGCCAAGATCCGCAATACCAATTTTATGATGCTATCAGAGTGTGAGAAAACCTTCTCAACGCTTAGTGACAAGAGTTTTTATGGCTTGTGGATGTTACCGCATATAAGGTTGCTGGAGTAGAGGAGCCTCCAAGAATTAGCTTGAGGAGAGCTATCCGTATGCTGGAGATATGAGAGAAATAGTGCAGAAATAAGAGGGGTAGAAAAGGAGTAGAGGGCTCTGATAAGTTGTTGAAAGACTTTGATAACTTATCAAGCAATTCCCATCCTCTTATCATTCAAAAACTGTTCTTATCTTCTTCTTCAACGTCTTTACCTTGAAGAGCATTTTCGAACCCGTTGATGTGCTCAAAATTAGCCCGAACGGACCGGAGGAATGGATTCGGAGGATCCAAAAACCCTGTAGCCAGCTTTAGAAGCAATTTCATTGCCAAAACTTTATGGGCTGCTCCCTCTTCATCTCGCGTGGCCGTCCGAGGTAGGAAGAGAAACCAAATGAATTTTCGAGCTCCGAATCGATGCTTGATGTTTGGAGAGGCTTAGCATTAGGCTTTGGAAGGCTTATGCTATAAGGAGAGGAGATGGAAGGAACGTTGCAAATGTTGGAACTATCGGAGTCCTAGTGTGTGTGGTCCTAGAGTCCTAGGAGTGTCCTACAGTTGTGTGAGTGTGAAGAGTCTTGAGGCCACTTGTGCCACCTCATGTGGTAGGTGTGATTCCTCCCCTAGATTATAGGATGTAGATTCTCTTGTGTGTGACCTCATCTATGAGGTGTCAGTGTGGGAAGATAAGGCTTGCCCAGCCTATAAATGAGGCCACGTACTTGCTACGATTTAACCATCTATCAACATCAGCTATTGTGCCTCAGCTCTTGTCTCCAATCATGTGATGAGTATCTCTCACCCTCTTCCCATTTTCAACAAATGGTATCAGAGCTCGGGTAGCTCCACGTACTATTTCTGCCCGCCATCGCTCAGCCCTTGAGAGTATCCTGCACCATGATTCTGGAGGAGCAACACGCTGTCACGATTTCTTCTTTTGCCATGGAGAAAGTCCCATGCGCATTTCTACACGCTCCCCCGCTCAGTTTGTCGCGTGCTTCTGCAACTGCGTCTTGTGGAGATGAAGCCACATTGAAGCAGTCGGCCTCCCTCACAATCTGCTCACGCATCTATCTCGGCCAGGAATTCTGCCCCGACTTGGAGAAAAGCTACTGTTTTGTAGGATGCCAATTTTCTCCATCACTTCTGGAAAAGTCTCTGCTGAAGGCTGCGTGCTCCTCCCCCGTTTTCGCTCTTCACGCCACCATGGGAGAAGACTAAGCAAATCTATTGCCTGTTCTTGCTAGGGCCATGGCCATCGACTCGCACGTCACCGTCTCACCCGGCCGTCAAAACTGCATCAAAGTGCCTCTGCATGCCATCTTTTGGACAATTTCTGTCGCCACATTTTTGAGAATTTCTTATCTACTGGCTACCTGCTCCAGCCTCGCTGTTTCAGAGTATTTCATTGCCATATCTTGAGGATATCTCCTTCTATTGGCTGACCTACTTTATGAGCAGCACCGCCTCTGAATTTCTGATGTCTGCACTAGCCTACAACTGAAATCTTGCACCGACCTGCTGTTTGGGAGGCAGTGCCTGAGGAAATCTGCCCCACGCTGCTGTTTTTATGCTGCCCCAGTTACTGATTTATACCACCCATACATGGCTGGTTTGCTTCTGCCCATATTCAGTTCTGAATTTCAAGGATCTGCTGCCTATGTTCTGCTGTTCATACTCAGCAAGAAGACACGACTGAATTACATTTACTGATGCATTTATGAAGTGTGAATTTTCTGTTTTTAAGCTACTGTCGAGCATGTATCTAGTATAGCTCCATGTCTTCCAATTCTATTCCTGAAGTCATGCTTCTGAAGGCTGAAATCAGCATTCTTTCTTGATAGTCTGAGGTCTCCTCTGTGCCTATTTTTTTGAGTAAACATTGTAAGGGATTTAGACACTGGCTGTAATAACAGCTAAGACCTTCCCACCAATGGATAGCATAAAAATCTCCTCGTTCATCGAGAAATTCTCAGGGAGCAATTTCCCAACTTGGCAGACGAAACTCCGGCTTCTTCTTATGCGAGAAGGCATATGGAATATCACCAATGGCAAGGAGCCAAAACCCCAAAGTGATGATGCTAGAATCAGTCGGTGGGAGAACCAAAATGATAAAGCAATGGCTATCATAGGCCTAGCTTTAGTTGACAACCTTATCCACCATGTGGATTTTGATAAGACTGCAAATGACGTTTGGGAAAAATTAGAGAATTTGTTTGGAAATAAGATCAATAATTCCAAAGTCTTTCTCAAACAAAAACTCTTCAAGCTCAAGATGAAGGAAACTGAAACCCTCAATGAACACTTGAGCAATCTTGGGTCAATTCTCCGAGCCATTGTTGAAGATGATGATCAAGTTGCTGTACTTCTCTAAGTATTGAAGACATTTCCAAGTACAGTGAGATCCTTGCTGTCCTAAGAGTCAGCCGCAATATGAGCTTTAAGGATATGGTAGCTCATCTCATTGATGAGGACCGTAGGCTTACAGAGAAAGCAGAATCTTCCTTTGAACCTGACAAAGCATTCTTTCTCAAGAATAAGCCCAAGAAGAAAGGAAAACCTCTTAAAATATAAATACTGTCAGAAGCTTGGCCATACAGAGAATCGTTGCTTCAAGAAGATGGCAAAGGTACAAGCCGAAGAACATGCCAATCTGGTTGCGGAGCAGAGCGAGGACGAAGACGATGAAGCTACACCTTCTAGACCTGAGGAACAAGCCTGCACTGTTGCTGTTTCTCGTCTATCCCTCCATGAGGTGATAGATGAAGAGTGGGCTTTCTAGACTCATGTGTGTGTTAGGTACTCTGCCTTGGGAAGTCCCCCTAAAATGATGTAATAATTTGTCATTTTGTGTGCCTTGTCCTATAAAAGGCTTCACTTATTTCCATGTATCCAGTTAGAAGACAGGGGGGTTGTTATGTCTTTCCTTTATCAGGCTTGGCCGAGTTCCAAGATGTTGGTGTACTCCCTAGACCTATGAGTTGGTCATGCATCCATGCTCAGATTTGAGTCTCTGATCACGTTGATACCTAAGCCATGAGAGTGCTTGGTTCAACCTCTGAATTATGCTCAGCTATTAGCCTCTGAGATTGCCTGGGATGCACAGTCTGGATGATGTCATAGTTTCTCACCCTAGCTCCGAAGGGCGGTTTGTTGGAACTATTGGAGTCCTAGTGTGTGTGGTCCTAGAGTCCTAAGAGTGTCCTACAGTTGTGTGAGTGTGAAGAGTCTTGAGGCCACTTGTGCCACCTCATGTGGTAGGTGTGATTTCTCCCCTAGATTATAGGATCTAGATTCTCTTGTGTGTGACCTCATCTATGAGGTGTCGGTGTGGGAAGATAAGGCTTGCCCAGCCTATAAATGAGGTCACGTACTTGCTACGATTTAACCATCTATCAACATTAGCTATTGTGCCTCAGCTCTTGTCTCCAATCATGTGATGAGTATCTCTCACCCTCTTCCCATTTTCAACAGCAAAGGGAGAGGAGAATAAGAAGATCGCGCGGCGTCACACATAAGAGACAGAGTTCTCTGTTTTTTATTTCTCTCAAGAAAGAACACTTTGATCAAAGTCTAAGGACTCAAAAATTGACTTCACAATTTTACCACTCTCCCAATCTTCCAAAGTACATTTGGAGCTCTCATTTCGAGTCGACAGATCCTTCACCTCTCTTTCCAACAATTTCTTGGGAAGATGTTTGGAGAGGCTTAGCATTAGGCTTTGGAAGGCTTATGCTATAAGGAGAGGAGATGGAAGGAACGTTGCGAAGGGAGAGGAGAAGAAGAAGATCGCGTGGCATCACACATCAGAGACAGAGTTCTTTTTTTTTTTCTCTCTCAAGAAAGAACACTTTGATCAAAGTCTAAGGCACCCAAAGATTGACTTCACAATTTTACCACTCTACCAATCTTCCAAGTACATTTGGAGCTCTCATTTCGAGTTGACAGATCCTTCACCTCTCTTTCCAACAATTTCTTAGGAAGTACCTCTCAATGTCAGTTCTTATGGAGCGTAGCAAGAGCTCTGGTACCACTGAAACGTAAATACAATTCAAACACATACAATAGTACTAAAAATCGAATATGCACGGAAACTCATGAAAGGCAAGAGGCATGACAGTCTTCCCCCTCGAGGTGTGTGGCTTGTGATCCCACACCAAGAGTATTTATAATATTTCAATAAGCACATGAGCCATAGATACAAAGTCACTTATTCATCTCTTGATCATCCCTTTTCCATACTTTTCTCTTGAGCATCCTTTTACCTTACTTTTCTGTATGTCACTCCTTTTCTCACGTACTCATCCAAATTTACATGTCAAAAGTGGAAGGCTTTTAAGCACTCTCCCTTATCCAAAATGTAATGACCCTTGGCCATTTAATACATCACATAGCACTAGCACAAAACCATGGCATTTAGCCTTTATTTACTCGAGTGTGTTTACTCCCATCCGTCCATGTCATTTCCTGTACTTAATAAAGCAATCCACCATTAGTCAAATACTTAGCGCAATGATATACATCATATGATTAACCAATCATGCTAAGTAATGGTCTTTACAAACGACAATACATTAATGTGAGTATTTCTAAATGGCATCACCCATGATACTTATTAATGGCACATGTCTAGTTAGGCGTCCCTGACTAAACTTAAGCATTATAGAGAACCCCCGCCACGTCTGGTGCGATCCTATAAATACTTTACGTCATTTCGAACAAGAGCTTTGAGAAATACTTTCTCGTAACAGAAACAATTACCACTAGTGGACTGCGTGGTATCATAGTCTCTAGCCCAATCTGAATCACTGTAAGTATGCATCTGCAAGTCACCCCTCCTGGGAAACATCAAGCCATAAGACTTTGTGCCTTGCAAATAACAGAAGATGCGTTTTACAGCCTGCCAATGTGTAGTCTTTGGACTATGCATATACTTGCTCACCTGAGATACTGCATACTGAATATCGGGCCTTGTATTGCACAAATAGATGAGGCATCCAACAGCCTGGCTGTAAAGTGTGACATCCATTGATTCACGTGCATCATACATAGTAAGCTTCAGCCCCGGCTCCATGGAAGTGGCTATAGGCTTACAATCATACATGTTGAACCTATCCAAGAGCTTTTGCACATACTTGGATTGAGACGAAACGATGCCATGCTTGTCTTGTATGAACTGGATCCCCAAACATGCCCAAATCTGTCATGTCAAATTCAGCTTTCAACTCAGCTTTGAAATCTGCAATTATTTCCTCATTTGACCCTGTGAGCAGCATGTCATCTACATAAAGAATGATGACCAAAATATCCCCCCCATCCTTCTTGATATAGAGGGTGCTTTCCGTGGGACTATTATGTAACCCCTTACTTGCCAGGAATGCATCAATCTTGGCATACCATGCACGTGGGGCTTGTTTCAGCCCATATAAAGCTTTATTCAGCTTGCAAACTTTAAGTGCATTGCCAGAAAGTTCAAATCCAGGAGATTGTTTGACATAAACCTCTTCCTACAAGTCCCCATTAAGGAAAGCTGTTTTTATGTCCAACTGATGGACATTCCAAACAAAGTTTGCAGCCATGGCAATAACTGACCTTATGGTGGTCATCCGGAATGTAGGAGCAAAAGTCTCCTCATGATCTATGCACTTCTTCTGTGCATAGCCTTGGGCAACCAGCCTTGCCTTGTACCTATCAATGGACCCATTTGGCTTCCGTTTCACTTTGAAAACCAATTTGGTACCAATGGCATGCTTTCCTGGTGGCAAATCCACAACATCCCAAGTCTGATTTTTCTCAATGGACTGCAATTCATTGTACATGGCATGTCCTTGGCTTCTTCAAAAGAGTCAAGTTCTTTTTCATCAAGAAGAGTACCTACATAAGCTGTCTCAACAGAAAGAGCCCCCCTTGCGTGCCTTACTGCACTATGAGCCCTGCCAGGCAAAGATGCCTCAAGCCTACTCTCCCTGAGAGTCTGTAGCAACCAATTCGGAACTGTTTTGGCTGCATGTATCTCTTGAATCTCTTGCCAGACAACTTCATCCACACCCTGTGGAGGTACAAAATCAGCATGTGGCTGAATCGGGGCATGTGGATCAGGAGGAGGTTGCTGTAAATTCTGATTTTCAGCATGAGACTCAGCTGGGAAACCAAAAGCTATAGGAAGCATCCCCTCAAAAACATCATTTGAAGAAGCTGGAATAGTAAATTCAGCATGTGTATGTGCTGAATTCTCTGAAAAAATAACATCTCTACTTACAAAAATCTTGCGAAAAGCAAGATTGTAGAGACGATAGCCTTTGCTTTGTGCACTATACCCAACAAAAATACACTAACGTGTAACCTTAGATTCTGGCCTTGCCTCATCTCCATTGACATAATCCCAGAGATGTCTGCCAACCAAGATGTTGCCAACCATAAAACTCCACAAGGAGTAGTTGGTGTCATCCAACTTATCCTCCTATGTGAGGACTCCAAACACCTCATTGGGGTTGTTCTGAGCCATTTCTGCCAGAAAACGCAAAAAAACGCAGCAAAATAGACAAGTAGAATCCCTTCCTAGGATGTAAAATGCACAACTAGAGTCTGTCAAAAAATTCTTCTTATAGTGACAATTATTGCTACAGCCTATCAAAGGCTTGAAATGCACACAATGCTCTACAAATGCCCAAAAATCTGCACCGTATATCTGCAAAAAGTGGCAAAAGTCTACAATTTGAATCACACTGAGTCCAAAACTACTTGCAAATCTTCCAAATGATCTTTTAACTGTCAAAAGCTCCAATTCTTCAGGGAAATGGCATCCGAATGCCAAAAGCCCAAATTCTTCAGGAAATTGCATCCAAAAGAGGCCAAATTAATTGAAAGCCCCAAATATGCGATAAATTGCAGTGCAAAACCAAAAGCCCCAAATTTTGGAGTGAAATTGAGTAGAAATTGAGGCAAATTCATGAAAAAGCCCCAAATTGACAAAATGCCCAATTTCACAAAATGTGGCTTGCAAAGCACACACAGATTTGCTCCGAATCTCTAGCCAAGTAATGGCACAATGCACAAAAAAATTGCCTGCAAATTGGACCCTGCAAGAAGATCCTGTAAACAACCACCCTGCGAGAGTACCCTACTCAAGAAACCTGCAACAGTCCGTACAATACGGAATGTACGGTTGTACGGACAGCTGACGGGAGCTGTACAACGAAAGTATAGTCGGTTGTACGGGAGCCTTATGAATATACGAACGACGAGTTGTCTGTTGGTACAAAATGTACAGTGCGGAGCTGTACGGGATGTAAAGACGTGGAAATGTTGGGTTGTCGTATGACACTTCAATAATTGTACGGCGCTCCAGCCGTTGTATGAGACGGCGGCGTTGAGGTAGCAGATATACGGCGCTCCAGCAAGAGTACGGATCTGACGTGCAAGTACGGAATTTGTACGCGTGTACGGACGTTGTCAAATCTGCACGGACGGGTAGAAGCAGGAGCAGGAGGTCGAGCTTGTGGGCAATGGGCAGTAGAAGCACGGGCAGGAGCAACCTACTTTGATACCAAATGTGAGAACAATGGGAGCAGAATGCAAGAGCGAGAGCAAGAGTGAATTGAATAACTGAATAGAAGAAGTGAGTAGTACAAGAAAGAGTGAGGGATTTTGTCAAAGTGACAAAACCCTTATCTTATCCACTAACCGTAGTTAGGGATTGGACGGCGGTTAGGAGAGAAAACCTCAATGAGGAAAAAGTGCCCTAACCTACTTATTACATTACCTTGTCTACTGCCTAGAATATATTAATAATTCTAACACTTTTCCCATTTGTAATAAGGACCACCACATCAAAGCATCCTTCTGTAGATGCAGTGTGGCAAGAGCAAGCTTCTTGTGATCTGTCTTGTCTTGATGGGCAAAAGATAGCTCAAAATGGCGAATCCAATTAAGGATTTTATCCACCTTTCTTGCTCCATCATATTTTGGAAATTCTATTCTCTCTGGAGGTTGGAATTTGGCTCTTTGCGAGGGGGTACTTAATCTTCATTCCTAAAATTCAATACTCTCTTAGTCCCAAATTTTGTCATAATGGACTGTTCAATCATATTACTAAGCTGAGAAACCAGCTTATTAATGGGAGACTCCTCTCTCCCTCTTGCATTAGGATTATAATCCATATGTACGGGAAATTGAGTTAAAGGCGTAAACTCACTGCCTTGCTTTGGGATGGACTTGTTTCTCCCTTCCCTATCAAGGGGTTCTTGAAGGAGAGATGAAGGTAATTCTATGCGTGGGTTATCATACTCAAGGATTGTTGTTGCTCTGATACCAAATGTGAAGAACGGACTTCTCAAGAATGCAAATGTGTGCAATGAATGCAGAATTTGAATGCCAATTGACCCTCCAATGGGGGAAGAGTGCCCTCGTGAGAGTACTTGTTTCTGTTTTTGACCTACATGCAAGGTATGAGAGATATGGTGGATGAATGCAATGTGAATAGAGAATGGTACGTGAGATTCACAATCAAAGGTGATACCCTTTCATTAATGTCCCTTGAGATCACTCAAGCTCCATCTTCCCATTTACACCTACCCTTATCCTATGACCCGTGCATCTACCATTCAATGCACCCTTCCCTTCCTATTGCCCCTAGGACCTTAGACACATGGGCGCACATCTTTATTAATACAATTAGTGTCACATGTCCAAATTTGATGCCATCTGAAGCACTGGCTCCAGCTTGACTAGCCCTACCTACTTAGATGATCCACCCTTTTGACCCGCCTTCTTCTTCTGACAATCTTTCATATAATGACCAAGCTTTTCACAATAGAAACATTTAACCTTCTTTTTCTACTCTGAGTCGTCAGCCTTGTGTTTAGAGTCCTTGGGCTTGCCCTTACCGGGCTTGTCCTTCGCCAGAAGTACTATATCATTGTCCTTATTATACAACTTCTCCCAGGTTTCCTCTTGCATTCATAAGGGCCCAAGCTCTTCGAATGTCAAGGGCTTGGTTCTTTCTCCTACTTTCAATGTGGTGATGAATCCCTTAAAGCTGTGCGGTAACATCCAAAGTGTTGTATGTGGTGTCATGACAAGAGAAATCACTAATCCGTGATTAGTAGACATTTGAACATTATTATATATTATACCCAATGGTGTAACATGTATTTGTATTTATTTTGGGAGGTGTGTTGTGGTGGATATTTAACCTACGTCTCTCTCGCCCTTATTGTTGCAATAGAAACTCAGCCAACATTGTGCTTAGAGACTTTTTTGGGGGTGTGTTGTGGTGGATATTGGTGGAGGAGTTGGCTTTTTTTTGGGGGGGAGTATTACCTTGTGTTGCCAAAGTTTGAGGAAAATGGCCATTTTGTGTCAATTATGTATTGTTCATAAAAAGCATTGTATGCCTTGAGGCAGTGTGGTGCCAGAGAGCACACATTTGTCTTGATTTCCGCAGTGTCGAGGTGATATTTTCTTGCAGGTCACATTTCTTGTGCAACACTCAGAGAACCTCAGTTGAGCCACGCTTGGCCAGGGCGCATCGAGTTTACTCGGTCCCTAACTGTCCATCGTTGACAGTGCTCAAAAGGTTCCTCATTGAGTGTTTCTACGTTGGGATCTGTGTATGTCATTTCTACACAGGGCAGTATATGCATTACACTGGTGGATGATTTTGTCAGAGACATTTTCATATTGCATGCTACCTCAGTGTTGAGGTGTTCTCCACTTGATTCAGGTGTCAGATCAAGGGGCTTTTGCCCAGACTTTGTTTGATAGCACTTGGGTTACCGACAGAGATCTTCAGATGCATTTTCTCCCCTTGGTACAAGGGTGATTGCTTGGGATTTATCCCATTTTCTGTTGCAGGTTGTGTGACAGGCTGAAGTGTCTTTTCTTTTTGGGGTGTTTGCCAAGTGGTTTATGCATATTAACTCAGTGCAATACCTCATCTGAGGTGGGAGAAGTGATCAGTACAGTCAGTACAGCAGGGTTTACAGCAGTGTTTGTGCTTTGTCAGATGATTATGCACTGTTAAGCACTTGTTGAGCAGCTGCAGCAGTCTGAAATTACTGTTTTTATGCCTCTTTGAGCACGGTACAGTGTGTCAGAAGGTACAGTATTTGCAGGGTCATTTACTGTTTTGCTGCAGATTTTTCTGACAGTAAAAAACAGCACCATTGAGAGTGCTTCTGGCTCTTGAATAGAGCAGGTTTTTTCTGAGAAATCAGAATTTTTATTCAGTCCTTTTTACTTCCAGGGAGTCATGTACTTTCCTTATCTGATATGGCATAAAGAAACTGGAAGGAGCACACAACTATGCATTATGGGCAGAACAGTGCTTGAATGTACTTCTGTTAAAGAAGATTGCTAAGCCCATAAGGGTGAAGGGTGTCAAGCCATCTGACATGGCAGCTGATGACTGGGAAGAGCTTGATTTGTCTGCAAGGGCAGCTATCATGCTCACTATTTCAGACACTCTTGTGTTCAATGTTCAGGCTGAAAAGACCTCTTATGGTCTATGGCAAAGACTAGAAGAATTGTATGCCCAAAAGAGCTCAGCCAGTAAGGTTTATTGGCTGAAGAAGCTGGTTGATCTTCGCATGAAGGAAGGTACAGCTATGACCTCACACTTGAGTGAGTTCAATGCCATCTTTACACAGCTGATTGCACAGGGGTTGAATCTTGATGAGGAGTTCAAGGCTACTTTCTTGTTGTGTACCCTCCCTGAGAGTTGGGACACTTTCAAGACCACCCTGTCTAATTCAAATGTCACTCTTATATATGCTGATGTAGAGAGCTCTCTCCTTATGGAGGAGATGAGCAGGAAGAATAATGCGGGCAGCAAGTCTTCAAATGCTTTGCAGGTACAGGATAGAGGCAGGACTCAGCAGAACGGGAGATCTGCTAGTAAGTCCAAATCCCGTAGTCAGTCCCGTGGCAAAAAGGATATTGAATGCTTTTATTGTGGCAAGAAGGGACATGTGAAGTCTAAGTGTTTCAAGTTCATACGGGATCAGAAAGCCAAGAAGGCTGAAACAAAGGATGCAGGAAATGCAAGCAAAGGCAAAGGCAGATGACTTGGATGCAGTGAATGTTGCAGCAGAGGACAGTGACAGTGACATACATGATGTTTTATGCTCTTCTGCTGTAATAGCACATGCTTTGGTTATTGATGGCCATGACATGCACACCTGGCTCTTGGATTCAGGTGCTTCTTTTCATGTTA